>NC_081843.1:3249263-3415763 GCF_963259705.1 Myotis daubentonii | reverse complement strand
AAGTGAACGTGACACATAGTTCTCTCTGTTTTAGTTATTACAATGTTATTGACTATATCTCTATGCTGTACGTCATGTCACCACGACTATTTGTACATCTTAGTACCTTCACCTTTTTCGACCACCCTCCCAACAGCCCTCCCATCTGGCAACCGTCAAAACATTCTCTGTACCTGTTAGCCTGTTTCTGTTCCACTTGTTCATTTATTTTGTTTTATTTTTTTAAATATATTTTTATTGATTTCAGAGAAGAAGGGAGAGAGGGGAGAGAGAGATAGAAACATCAGTGATGAGAGCAATCATTGATTGGCTGCCTCTGCCTCCTGCACATCCCACAATGGGGATGGAGCCCGCAACCAGGCATGTTCCCTTGACTGGAATCGAACCGGAGACCCCTCAGTCCCCAGGCTGCCAAGAGTGGGCAGAGCCTGAACCGGGCAGCGGGCAGGGGCGTCCCGCCAGCACACTCCCAGCCAGCGAGTGCCGGCCTCCTCACGGCTGCCAGTGCCGGAGTTAAAGTCCGGCTCCAGGGCCTGGAGGGGTGCTGGACTTGGTGGAGTTTCCCTGAAAGTTCAGGTTGCACCCTAATCTGGAAAAGGGACAGGAGCTGGACTATACTTAGCAGAAGGGTACAATAGTGGCAATAGTGTAAGCCAAGCCACAACCCTCCCCCCCCCCCACCCCCCGCTCTGCTCCCAGCCCTCAGGGCAGCAGACAACAAGCAAACCAGGGGCTGCGGGCCCGGTGCCTGAGCGGGGCAGGTGCCTGAGCGGGGCAGGTGCCTGAGCAGGGCGGTGCCTGAGCGGGGCGGTGCCTGAGCTGGCCGGTGCCTGAGCGGGACAGGTGCCTGAGCGGGACAGGTGCCTGAGCGGGGCGGTGCCTGAGCGGGGCAGGTGCCTGAGCGGGGCGGTGCCTGAGCGGGGCAGGTGCCTGAGCGGGGCGGTGCCTGAGCGGGCCGGTGCCTGAGCGGGGCAGGTGCCTGAGCGGGGCCGGTGCCTGAGCGGGCCCGGTGCCTGAGCGGGGCAGGTGCCTGAGCGGGGCCGGTGCCTGAGCGGGGCAGGTGCCTGAGCGGGGCCGGTGCCTGAGCGGGGCAGGTGCCTGAGCGGGGCGGTGCCTGAGCGGGGCAGGTGCCTGAGCGGGGGCGGTGCCTGAGCAGGGCGGTGCCTGAGCGGGGCAGGTGCCTGAGCGGGGCGGTGCCTGAGCGGGGCAGGTGCCTGAGCGGGGCGGTGCCTGAGCGGGGCAGGTGCCTGAGCGGGGCGGTGCCTGAGCGGGCCGGTGCCTGAGCGGGCCGGTGCCTGAGCGGGGCAGGTGCCTGAGCGGGGCCGGTGCCTGAGCGGGGCAGGTGCCTGAGCGGGGCGGTGCCTGAGCGGGGCAGGTGCCTGAGCGGGGCGGTGCCTGAGCAGGGCGGTGCCTGAGCGGGGCAGGTGCCTGAGCGGGGCAGGTGCCTGAGCGGGGCAGGTGCCTGAGCGGGGCGGTGCCTGAGCGGGCCGGTGCCTGAGCGGGCCGGTGCCTGAGCGGGGCAGGTGCCTGAGCGGGGCCGGTGCCTGAGCGGGACAGGTGCCTGAGCGGGGCGGTGCCTGAGCGGGCCGGTGCCTGAGCGGGACAGGTGCCTGAGCGGGCCGGTGCCTGAGCGGGGCAGGTGCCTGAGCGGGGCGGTGCCTGAGCGGGGCAGGTGCCTGAGCGGGGCGGTGCCTGAGCGGGCCGGTGCCTGAGCGGGGCAGGTGCCTGAGCGGGACAGGTGCCTGAGCGGGGCAGGTGCCTGAGCGGGGCCGGTGCCTGAGCGGGCCCGGTGCCTGAGCGGGGCAGGTGCCTGAGCGGGGCCGGTGCCTGAGCGGGACAGGTGCCTGAGCGGGGCGGTGCCTGAGCGGGCCGGTGCCTGAGCGGGACAGGTGCCTGAGCGGGCCGGTGCCTGAGCGGGGCAGGTGCCTGAGCGGGGCGGTGCCTGAGCGGGGCAGGTGCCTGAGCGGGCCGGTGCCTGAGCGGGGCAGGTGCCTGAGCGGGGCAGGTGCCTGAGCGGGCCGGTGCCTGAGCGGGGCGGTGCCTGAGCAGGCCGGTGCCTGAGCGGGGCCGGTGCCTGAGCGGGACAGGGAAGGACCGCAAATGTCCCAAGGGATCCCTGTGAGGCGGAATTTGGGATTGTGCTCGTGGCTGCACTCTGTAAATTTACTGCTACCAGCAGCAGCAGCCACACAGTTGGCCTGGGCTTGCGGCCGTGCTGTGGTCAGCTGGGTCCTGCGGCCGGGCTGTGGTCAGCTGGGTCGTGTGGCCGTGCTGCGGTCAGCTGGGTCGTGTGGCCGGGCTGCGGTCAGCTGGGTTGTGTGGCTGTGCTGCGGTCAGCTGGGTCCTGTGGCCGGGCTGCGGTCAGCTGGGTTGTGTGGCCGGGCTGCAGTCAGCTGGGTTCTGTGGCCGGGCTGCGGTCAGCAGGTGCTCTGGGGACAGCATATCCTGAAGTGTGTGCCAGTGCCTTGGGTTAAATATTGCCACTGGCCAGTTTCAAGCTACTGAAGCTTTAACGGCCAGCTGCAAAGTCCTTGAATATTAACAGCCTCTGTGTGAGCCTCAGCCGGCCTGCCTAGTGCTGCCGGCCTGGTGCTCCACGGTTTCTGCCAGAACACTCCTGCGGGGTTCACTGCTCCTGCCCTCGGGCCTCCTTACAGGGCTTCCCATGACCTCCCTAACCCAACCGGACCCCTCCCAGCTCACATCACTAGTCTCCATTCTCCGCTTGACTTTCCTTCTTAACTTCTGTCACTTTCTGACATTCAATCTATAACAATAAAAGCATAATATGCTAATTAGACTGGAAGTCTTTCCGAACGACCTTCCAGATGAAGCCAGGGCTGCAAGGGAAGTCCGGGTCCCAGGTGCCAGAGGGAAGCTGGTGCCCGCACCCTGGAGAAGGGAGGCGTACTCTTGCACGAATTTTGTGCATCAGCCTCTAGTATACATATATTTTTTCTGTTAATCCTCACCTGAAGATATTTCTATTGATTTTACAGAGTGGAAATGAGGGGGCGGTGGGGGAGGGAGAGAGAGAGAGAGAGAGAGAGAGAGAGAGAGAGAGAGAGAGATCAATCGGTTGCCTCCCACACCTGGGGCAGGAGATCAAACCTGCAGCCCAGGTACGTGCCCTTGACCAGAAATTGAACCCCGACCTTTGGGTGCCTGGGCCGACACTCTACCACTTAGCCACACTGGCCAGAGCACATTCAGTACATTTTATTTTATTTTTTTCTGCTAATCCTCACCTGAGGATATTTTTCCATTGATATTTAGAGAGAGTGGAAGAGAGAGGGAAAGACAGAGAGAAATATTGCTGTGAGAGAAACACATTGATTGATTGCCTCCTGCATGAGCCCTGACCAGGGCCTGGGTGGGAAGGAGCTTGCAACCCTTGACTGGAGTCGAACTTGGGATCCTTTGTCTTGCAGGCTGATGCTCTATCCACTGAGCAAAACCGGCTAGGACATATTCAGTATATTTTAAAAAACATTTGTATTTTTTCCAGCTTTGTTGAAGTAAGATTGACAAATTAAATTGTGTATATTTAAGGTGTATGATGAGAGGTAACAGTTACCACAATCAGGTTAATGAGCACACCCACCACCTCATGTAGCTCCCGCTCAGCATGTTACTTCTCACTGTGCTCATGCCTGCCAGCTGCCCCGTGTCTGTGAGGACAGCTGTGGTACCACCAGAGCCCCGGCACCTGCAGTGCACCGGCCACATGAGTCCAGTACACACTGTTGAGTCACTGATGTTAGGGACACTTTTCTATCGACCACACACTGGGCCAAGACTTCCATGCGCAGCAGGTACTCGACCTCAATGCTCTCCCTGTAAAGCTGTTATTTTCTCCAGAATCAGATTGACCCCGGTGGGCGATTCCAGTCTCCGGGACCAGGGGCTCCAGCTCACTCTCCCTCAGAGCCTTGTCCTTCTTCCTAGAACTGCTCACAGCGCCCAGGAGGAGGGCCTCTGCGCTCCCCACAGGCGCTCAGGCCTGCTCCATCGCCTGAGGGTGAGAGCTCAGGTCCCATGGGGTACCCGTCCCGCATTGCTCTGTGCTCTGTGGCTCCAGGGCCCTTCCCCGGCCCAGCTCGGCCCTCAGTGTCCGCTTCCCCTGTGCTTGGGCTCCTCCTGGGTCTGCAGCATCCTCGTCGCGGAACTTTCAGCCTCTACTCCATGAGCTGTGGACTGATGGAGGCGAGTCTTCAGGATCACTGCCTCCATCCCGCTCTCATCACGGTTCGGTGAGAGTGGGCAGCACAGAGATGCAGCCTGCAGGCTTGGGCATAATGACAATGATGCTGACATTAACTGCCTTTTATCCATTCAGCACACTCTGAGCCCCTACTTCCTGCAGGCAAGTAAACTGTGGGAGGTAGGAGGCGTTAGTGCTATGAAGAAAGAGGGAGTCTAGAAAGACCTGGGGAGTGCGGGCGGGCAGTGGTCGGAAAGGCCTGGCTGAGAAGCCGGTCCAAGGGAGGAGTGAAAGCGTGCATGGGGCGCAGAGCTGCCCGCAGAGGGCGCTGCGGTGCTCAGGCCGGGCGGGGGGGGGGGGGGGGGGGGCGGGGGGGTGGCCTGGGCGACAGTCCAGGGAGAGGATTGTCAGGGCTGGGGGAGCTGCGGCCCAGGCCTGAGGCCCCAGCCTCTCCCATAACCCTGACGATGCCCCTGGGAGCTGTACATCATTTCCCGGGGATGAGACTGAGCCTCAGACAGCCCAATGGCACCCCCCAGGTAACAACGCTGCTCAGGGTCAGAGCCTGGGATCAGCGTCCAATCTTGAGGCTCCAAGTTCAGGGATTTCTGTGCCACGCCCGGTTCCGACAGATGCTCCTCCCCGCCCCCCCCCCCCACCCCGCACCTTCCCCGCCCCTCGCCTCCAGGACCCTCCTGCCAACAGGGCAGGGCAGGGCCCTCTTACTCAACAATGGCCATTCTTCTCCCCCCACCCCTCCCCCCCAGAACCCCGAGCTCAGAACCTGAGCTCAGGACACAGCTGCTGAGGCTGTGTGCTCTCGGGTGTCCAGGAGGGACCTCTTTCTGCCTCCGGTTTCTCTAGAGCCCAGCCCCCTGGTCCTGCTGGTCGTGGGAAGCCAGGAGGCTGCATTGGACAGGACTCCCTCCCCAGGTGACAGCCAGGCTCTCTGCAGGTAGGGGTCTGAGTGAAATGGCAGTTTGACTGACAGGCCCTGCTGTCAGCCTTCCTTCTGCCAAGGTTACAGATTTCAGCACTGATGGCTGAGTATCAGGTCTCCCCCCCCCGCACCCCCCCGCAGGGAGTATGACCCTGTGGGGTTGGTTTCTAGAGGCAGCCCTTTTCAAGGCTCCTCCAGAGCGTCTGACGCTGGGCTGTGGGCGAGAGCCGAGAGCCGCCAATGAGGCCGGGCTGGTGGAGAACGGAAGGTAGCCATTTGTTCAGTCCTCGCTCAGCAAACACCCCCTGAGCTCCAGCCGGCGGCCGTCCTGGGCCGGGAGCCCCAGCAGCAGAGGCAGCCCTGCTGACAAGGAGTATGAGTGCGAAGCCCGCGGAGATAAGGATGCCAAGTTCGAAGCGAACGGGGCTGTGGCAGAGGTGCTGGAAGCAGAGGAGGTCCTGTCTGTGATGATTCAACAGGAAGCCTCTGCTTAGAGGGCAGAGCTGAGAATAAGCGCGGCACGGCGGGCGGCCACTGCTCCATGTACGAGAGGCCCCGAGGCTGGCTGGGTCTGTGGGGGATGGGGTTATGTGGGGCACAGTCAGGGCTCAGTGCCGGGCCAGCTGGGAGCAAGCCCCCCGTGTTAGCGCTGCTCTTATCACACTTACTTATAAAAGTGACCCGCCACCGCGCTCTCCAGCGCGGGGTGCACGCAGAATCCAGGCTGGAGTTGGCGGGACACAGGGCAGGTGTAGGGAGGGCCAAGGTGGGGCTGAGGGCGCGTGCCGGGTGAACCAGAGTGGGTCCAGAGTTGAGGGGAGCCCTGTGGCCAGGCTAGGCTGAGGGGCAGCCAGAGTCTCAGGAGAGAGAGCGAGGAGAGGAGAAGACCACCTTCCCCGGCCCCCCTGGTCACCCCCCCTATGCCCAGCAATGCGATAGCGCCCTGTTTTCTCCCTTCCGTCACATGCCGACTTCGGGGTAAAACCTTCCGGGTCCCTATTTAAAACGTCCACACCCACCCTGGCCTCATGGCTCGGCGGCTGGGAGTGTGGGCCCTGACTACTGGTGGGTTTGAGCCTAGTCGGGCACGTACAGGGGGCAGCCGGTCAATGTTCCCTGCCACATTGATGCCTTTCTCTCCCTCCCTCTCTCTCTCCCCCTCCTTCTCTCTCTCAAATCAATGAACATAGCCTTGGGGGAGGATTTTTGAAAAATGTCCACAGTCCCCCTCACCTATCACTTTCAAACCTCCCTGATTTAGTTTTGTTCTTAGCACTCATCTGAATCTGGCATACTATATGCTCTCTTTCTCATCACTGTGTTTCCCATTCTAGACTACAGGCTCCATGCACACAAGAAATAGTGTCTATTTGGTTCGCTTCTGTATTCCCAGTGCCTAGAATGGTACTTCGCATGTATTAAGATTTAAAAAAATATTTGATGAGTGAACAAATGCGTGAATGAATGAATGAATGAGATCGTGACTGGAGTTGGCAGGTGTCTGACTAAGGGGGCTCCCCTGAGCCAGGCTTGGTCTCTGCCCGTGAGACCAGGGGCACTGGGAGGAGCTCTCCAGGTCCTGCCCCAGTCTTGCTTGTTGCTAGGCACCCAGGGCTATCTGCCCTGGTGACCGCCTGTGCCTGGCCTATGGCACCTCCTGTGCTCATGTCTGTTTCACTGCTACGATGTCAAACCCACAGACTGCACAGCTGAATTGCCTGGGAGGCTTAAGAGGCACACAATCAATTATAATACATTCATCTCGTTTGGACCCCAGTTCAAACAAACTTAAAATTTATGAGATAATTGGGATAATTCACATATTGTCTGGATAGTTGATATGAAGGAGTTATTATTAATTTTTAAGTAGGATGATAGTATTGTGGTTATGTTTTGTTAAGAAATTCTTACCTTTTAGAGATGCATGGTGAAATACGTATGGATACAATGTATGCTGCCTGGGACTGGCTTCAACATCATCCAGGGTGGGGAGAGGATGAGGCTATGAGTGAAATAAGATGAAGGACAAATTCTTTATCATGTCTTCACAGCTACCCAGGGAGGCAGGCGCTGCTCACCCATTCTCCAGAGGGTGCTAGTTCTGGGAGTGGACTTGGTATTTTTGAAAATCTGCGAACACTTCCAAAGGCCAAGATCCAAGGAGTGAGTGTGAGATGTGGGTATGCCGGCAGTGTTGAATGGTGATTTAGACTAGAGGTTGTGCACTGGTAGAGCCAGGTAAATGTTTCTGGCTTTGCTGGCCACAGAGGGTCTCTGCAAGTACATACTCACTTGTTATAGTGAAAGCAGCCACAGACAACGTTACAGAACGGGAGGGCGGTGATGCAATGACACTGGTTTTGCAAGAACAGGCAGGGTAGACCAGTTGGCCAGCTCAGGTCAGCCAGTCACCAGTAACAATGATGTCATCCGTTGAGCCTCGTCATTAGCCCCAGAATCACCCAGGAAGGCCAGCTTGGTGAGGTTTCAGGTTGGGGAACCAGACCATCCCAAGTGCTGCCCTGTGGGACACCAAGCCCCAGGGAGACAGAGACCCTTTGTTTGGGACCTGGCCCTGTTTCTCGTCACATGGCTGTTAACTCATATCCTTTAATATCCTTTCATAAACTAGTAGCCTAGCGGGCACACGGGCTCCCTGAGCACTGTGAGTGCCGAGCAAATGCACGGAGCCCAAGGGGGGTGCAGGACTCTCTGGTTTCCAGCCCGTCTGTCCGTCAGAAGCACAGGCGACGACCGGGATTGAGATTGGCTTCTGGAGTGGAGGAAGGCCAGGGCCAGCCCGTAGCCCGAGGCTGGTGAGAGGTGGTGGCATGGAAAGCGCCGGATGCTGAGTTACAGGCTGTTACAATACTCAGTGCGGAGACTTGGTCACAATTATGGACCATAAGGTTGTATTAGATCTATTTTTATTATTATTTTTATTTTTTTGAATCATTATAAACTCTGTTTTTTTTAAATTGTTTTATTGCTTAAAGTATTACAAAGAGTAATTACATATGTCTCCTTTTCCTGCCCTTGACAATCCCCTGGCCTCCCCTACCCCTCAGTGTCTTATGTCCATTGGTTATGCTTATATGCATGCATACAAGTCCTTTGGTTGATCTCTTACCAGCCCCCTCCCGCCTCCCAACCCTCCCTGGCCTTCCTGCTGTAGTTGGACAGTCTGTTTGAGGCTGCTCTGCCTCTGTATCTATTTTTGTTCATCACTTTATAATGGTCTTTATTATTCATAAATGAGTGAGATCATGTGGTATTTTTCCTTCATTGACTGGCTTATTTCACTTAGCATAATGCTCTCCAGTTCCATCCATGCTGTTGCAAATGGTAAGAATTCTTTCTTTCTTTTTTTCCCCTCAACATAGATCAGCTGCCTCCTGCACACCTCCCACTGGGGATGTGCCCGCAACCAAGGTACATGCCTTGACCGGGATGGAACCCAGGACCTCTCGGTCCGCAGGTCGATGCTCTATCCACTGAGCCAAACTGGTTAGGGCAAGAATTCCTTCTTTTTTACAGCAGCATAGTATTCCATCATGTAGATGTACCACAGTTTTCTAATCCATTCATCTACTGAAGGGCACTTAGGCTGTTTCCAGATTTTAGCTATGGTGAATTGTGCTGCTATGAACATAGGGGTGCATATATCCTTTCTGATTGGTGTTTCTGTTTTCTTGGGATATATTCCTAGAAGTGGGATCACGGGGTCAAATGGGAGTTCCATTTTTAGTTTTTTGAGGAAACTCCATACTGTCTTCCATAGTGGCTGCACCAGTCTGCATTCCCACCAGCAGTGCATGAGTGTTCCTTTTTCTTCACATCCTCTCCAGCACTTGTTGTTTGTTGATTTGTTGATGATAGCCAGTCTGACAGGTGTGAGATGGTACCTCATTGTTGTTTTGATTTGCATCTCTCGGGTGATTAGTGACTTTGAGCATGTTTTCATATGTCTCTTGGCTTTCTGAATGTCCTCTTGTGTCTATTTAGGTTCTTTCCCCATTTTTTGATTTGATTGTTTATCTTGCTTTTGTTAAGTTGTATGAGTTCCCTATAAATGTTGGAGATTAAATCCTTATCGGTGATAACATTGGCAAATATGTTCTCCCATGCAGTGGGCTTTCTTGTTGTTTTGTTGATGGTTTCTTTTGCTGTGCAGAAAGTTTTTATTTTGATGTAGTCCCATTTGTTTATTTTCTCTTTAGTTTCCAATGCCCTAGGAGCTGTATCGGCGAAGAAATTGCTTCGGCATATGTCTGAGATTTTGTTGCCTTTGGATTCTTCTAGTATTTTTATGGTTTCCAGTCGTACATTTAAGTCCTTTATCCATTTTGAGTTTATTTTTGTGTATGGTGTAAGTTGGTGGTCTAGTTTCATTTTTTTTGCATGTATCTGTCCAATTTTCCCAACACCATTTATTAAAGAGACTGTCTTGACTCCATTGTATGTTCTTGCCTCCTTTGTCAAATATTAATTGAGCATATTGGTTCGGGTTGATTTCTGGGCTCTCTATTCTATTCCATTGATCTATATGTCTGTTCTTGTGCCAGTACCAGGCAGTTTTGAGAACAGTGGCTTTGTAATACAGCTTGATATCTGGTATTGAGATCCCACCTACTTTGTTCTTCTTTCTCAGGATTGCTGCAGCTATTCGGGGTCTTTTTTTATTTCAGATGAATTTTTGGAGAGTTCGTTCTAGGCCTGTGAAATATGCCATTGGTATTTTAATGGTAAGTGCGTTGAATTTATAGATTGCTTTGGGTAGCATGGACATTTTAATGATGTTGATTCTACCAATCCAAGAACATGGTATGTTCTTCCATCTGTTTATGTCTTCCTCTATCTCTTTTTTCAACATCCTGTATTTTTCTGAGTAGAGGTGTTTTACCTCTTTAGTTAAGTTTATTCCTAGGTATCTTAATTTTTTTGGTGCGATGGTAAATGGGATTGTCTTTTTAGTCTCTCTTTCTGTAAGTTCACTATTGGTGTATTGAAATGCCATAGATTTCATGGTGTTAATTTTGTATCCTGCTACATTGCCAAATTCATTTATTAAGTCTAATAGTTTTTTGATGAAGTCTTTAGGGTTTTTCATGTATAATATCATGTCATCTGCAAATAAGGACAGTTTTACTCCTTCTTTTCCAATTTGGATGTCTTTTATTTCTTCTTCTTGTCTAATTGCAATGGCTAGTACTTCTAGTACTATGTCGAACAGGAGTGGTGAGAGTGGGCATCCCTGTCTTGTTCCTGTTCTTAGGGGAAATGGTGTTAGTTTTTGTCATTGAGTCTGATGTTGGCTGTGGGTTTGTCATCTATGGCTTTTATTATGTTGAGGTATGATCCTTCTATTCCCACCTTACTGAGAGTTTTTTTTTTTATCAAGAAAGGGTATTGGATTTTGTGAAATGCTTTTTCTGCATCAATTGATATGACTATGTGGTTTTTTTCTTTCAATTTGTTTATGTGATGTATCACGTTTATTGATTTTCGGATATTGTACCATCCTTGCATCCCTGGGATAAATCCTACTTGGTCATGGTGTATGATCTTTCTGATGTACTGCTGGATCCAATTTGCTAAGATTTTGTTGAGGATTTTGGCATCTATGTTCATGAGGGATATTGGCCTGTAATTCTCTTTCATGATGTTGTCTTTATCTGGTTTTGGTATTAGGGTGTTGCTGGCTTCATAGAATGAGCTTGGAAATGTTCCTTCCTCTTGAATTTTTTGTAGTAGTCTGAGGAGGATAGGTTTTAGTTCTTCCTTGAATATTTGGTAAAACTCCCCTGTGAAGCTGTCTGGTTATATTTTTCTAGGAATATGTCCATTTCCTCCAGGTTGTCTAGTTTGTTGGAGTAGAGTTGTCCATAGTATTTTTTAACAATCATTTGTATTTCTGTGGGGTCTGTTGTTATTTCATCTCCATCATTTCTGATTTTGTTTATTTGGGTCCTCTCTCTTTGCTTCTTGGTGAGCCTGACTAGAGGTTCATTAATCTTGTTTATCCTTTCAAAGAACCAGCTCTTGGTTTCATTGATTTTCTGTATTGTTTTTTTGGTCTCTATGTCATTTATTTCTGCTCTTATCTTTATTATCTCCTTCCTTCTGCTCACCCTGGGCTTTTCTTGTTGCTCTCTTTCTAATTCTTTGAGATGTAGAGTTAGATGATTTACTACCATTTTTTTCTGTTGTTTTTTTTTTTTTTTTTTTTTTTTTTTTCCAGATAGGCCTGTAGAGCTATAAACTTCCCTCTCAGGACTGCTTTCATTGTGTCCCAAAGGTTTTGGTTTTTTTTTTATTGTCATTAGTTTCCAGGATGTTTTTAATTTCTTCTTTGATCTTATTGGTAACCCAATCAATATTTAATAACATGCTACTCAGCTTCCAAGTGTTTGAGTGTTTTGGGTTGTTTTTATTGTAATTTATTTCTAATATTATGCCATTGTGGTCTGAGAAGATGCTTGGTATGATTTCAATCTTCTTGAATTTGGGGAGACTTTGTTTGTCACCCAATATGTGGTCTATTTTTGAAAATGTCCCATGAGCACTTGAGAAGAACGTATATTCCATGGCTTTGGGGTGAAATGTTCTGAAGATGTCAATTAAGTCCATCTGATCTAGTGAGTCATTTAGGATTGCTGTTTCTTTGCCGATTTTTTGTCTAGAGGATTTATCCAGTGATGTCAGTAGTGTATTAAAGTCCTGTACTATGATTGTATTGTTGTCGATCTCTCCCTTGATATCTTCCAGGAGTTTTTTTTTTTTTTAATGTATTTGGGTGCTCCTGCATTGGGTGCATATATGTTTATCAGGGTTATATCCTCTTGTTGTATTGAACCCTTTAGTATATGAAGTGGCCTTCCTTATCTCTTGTTATGGCCTTCACTTTGAGGTCTATTTTGTCCGATATAAGTATTGCTACCCCAGCTTTCTCTTCATTTCCATTTGCCTGAAAGATATTTTTCCATTCCTTCACTTTCAGTCTGTGTGAGTCCCTTATTCCGAGGTGGGTCTATTGTAGACAGCAAATATATGGGTCATGTTTTTTATTTTTTATCCATTCAGCCACTCGATGTCTTTTATTGGAGCATTTAGTCCATTTACGTTTAAAGTTATTATTGAAAGGTACTTGTTTGTAGCCATTTCTATTTTTTTGTGCCTGTTTTATTTCTGAGCTTTTTATTTCTTCTTTTTACACCAGTCCTTTTAGCATTTCTTGCATTGCTGGCTTGGTGGTGATAAACTCCCTTAGCTGTTTTTTGTCTGTGAAGCTTCTTATTTCCCCTTCAATTTTGAATGATAGCCTTGCTGGATAGAGTATTCTTGGATTCAGTCCTTTGCTTTGCATCACTTTGTAAATTTCTGTCCATTCTTTTCTGGCCTGATGTGTTTCTGTTGAGAAATCATTTGATAATCTAATGGGAGATCCCTTGTATGTAACTTTCTGTCTCTCTCTTGCAGCCTGTAAGATTCTCTCTTTGTCCTGAACATTTGCCATGGTAATTATGATGTGTCTTGGTGTGGGTCTTTTCGGGTTCACCTTGTTTGGGACTCTCTGTGCTTGTGTGACATTTTTCTTCCCCACCTCAGGGAAGTTTTCTGATATTATTTCTTCATATAGGTTTTCTAACCCTTGTTCCTCTTTTTGTTGTTCTGGCACCCCTATTATTCGTATGTTGTTTCGTTTCATGTTGCCCCATAGCTCCCTTAGGCTCTCCTCCTATCATTTAATTTTTTTCTCCAATTGCAGTTCAGTTTGGGTGTGTTTTGCTTCCCTGTCTTCTAATTCACTAATTCAGTCCTCCGCTTCTCCTAGTCTACTGTTGAAACTTTCAATGGTGTTTTTTATTGCAGCTATATCACTCTTCATTTCTTCTTGGTTCTTACATAAGTTATTGATCTTTTCATCCATTTCTTTTTGATTTTTACATAAGTTGTTGATTTTTTTCATCCATTTCTTCTTGATTCTTGTGTAAGTTGTTGATTTTTTCCTTCACCCGGTTTATGCATTCTAGGACCCTTAATCTGAATTCTTTTTCTGTCATGTTGCATGACTCTGTTTCACTTTGCTGCTTTTCTGGTGAGTCCTCCTTTTCTTTCCTTTGGGGGTTTCTTTGTCTACCCATGTTTGATCTCACCGACATATCTACATGTTGAGTCATTCAGGGGCTGCTCCTTGGGTGGCAGTGGCTCCTTGGGCTGTGGTTGCTCCTCGGGCAGTTGTGGTAGCAGCCACTCCTTGGTTGGCAGCAGCTCCTCTGGTGGGTGCTGTTCACAGCTGTGGTGGCTCCTGTGGCTGGTGGGGGGAGGCTTCACACACAACTGCTGTTTCTCAGACAGAGAGTGTAGTGATCACAAGACTGCTGTTCCTTGGATGGGGGCGGGCTACACATGCAGCCGCTATTCGTCGAATTGGGGCAGACTGCTCACGTGGCTGCTGCTCCTTGAATGGGGGCTGGCTGCACGCTGATGTCGCTCCTCTGATGTGGTGGGCTGCTTGTGGGGCTACTGCTCCTTGGACTTGGACAGGTTGATTGTAGATCTGCTGCTCCTCGGACGGGGGTGGGCTGCTTGCGCGGCTGCTGCTCTCTGGACGGAAGTGAGCTGCACATGTGGCTGCCCCTCCTCAGATGGGGATGGGCCACTCACTCGGCTGCTGCTTGTTGTACAGGTGCAGGCTGTTGTGGCTCTGCTCCTTGGACCGGTGCTTGCTGTGCAAGGCTGCCACTCCTCAGATGTGGGCGGTCTGCTTGTGTGGCTGCCACTCCTCGGACCGGGGTGGGCTACTGCTGCTCCTTGAATGGGGATGGGCTGCTCGCAGAACTGCTGCTCCTCGGATGGGGCGGGCTGCTCACACAGCTGCTGTTCCTTGGATTGGGCAGGCTGCTCGTGCGGCTGCTGCTGCTTGGACGAGGGCAAGATGCTTGCGCAGCTGCTGCTCCTCAGACTAGTGCAGGGTGAAGGCTGTATGCAGCTGCTGCTCCTCAGATGGGGGCGGGCTCCGCAGGGCTGCTGCTCCTCAGACAGGTCAGACTGCTTGTGTGGTTGCTGCTCCTCAGATGGGGAAGTGGGCTGTTTACACAGCTGCTGCTTCTTGGACAGGGGCAGGCCACATGAGGCTGCTGCTCATGGGGCTGATGCTCCTTGGACAAGAGCATGCTGCTCACGTGTCTGCTGCTCATGTGGTTGAAAAAATAATGTGAAAAGAAGTAGGAAATAAAGCAACAAACAAAAAAAGAGCAACAAACAAAAAAAGGGAAAACAAAGAAAAAAGCAAAAAAAAAAAAAAAGCTAACAAAATAATAATAAAAAAATAAAAATGGAAAATTGAAATGTCATTCCTTTGGCTGGCTTAAAATCCCAGTTTTCTGGAATGTGTCTAGATCTATTTTTAAAAAAATCCTCAGCTAGCTTGCCAAACACCTTTCCCAGGTGAATATTCCTTCCTCCCTCCCTTCCTTCCTTCCTTCCTTCCTTCCTTCCTTCCTTCCTTCCTTCCTTCCTTCCTCTTGTTCATTTCCTTACCATTCTTAGCCAGATGCTAGGAATGTAGCAGTCAACAAATAAGTTAAGATCCTTATCAATTGAACCTGAGTTGACTAGAATGTCTGCTGTGTGTTCTTAGCTGAGGCACTCGTGTAGTATATGTGCTGCACAGGAAAGCAGTGAGCTTGCGGAGGCCGCACAGAGGTCTGACTGCCCTCTGAGTGTTAGGGAGACATACGTTGTTATGGAGACAGGCAGCTTCTGCTTCCTGTCCACCCCCCCCCCCCAAAAAAAAACAGGAGAAAAAAAGGAAAGGAAGCCATGTTATAAATCTAGTATGTACTGTTATAGGAAGATATTTAGAATCTACTCCATATTAGTGAATAAGATAATTGGAACACCAAACAATATGCATATCTGATTCTATAGGGGTTGCAGCACCTATAAGGGTTTATTCCAGATTCTTAACAGCAGCTTTTCAAGAATGGGGTTATGGGAGAGATTTTTATTTTCTACTTAATGTATTTTTATTGTATTGGTTAGCATTTTTACAAGTGTGTACTCTAGTCATGACTTTTCAAACACCTAATTGCACTTGAGGAAAGCCTTTGTTCACAACTAAAATGGGGCACACGGTGAGGTGGCGAGCTTCCTGTGATAAGGGGCATTCAAGCAGGAGCAGGAGGAGCAGGAAGCAGAAGCTGTGATGGGAGATGGACCGGTCATCTCTGAGAGCCAGAGCTTCACCGAGGACTCATCCGTGTAAGGACTTGCTTTGTAGCTGGCGAGCCAGTGGGCTCAGCTGCTGGGATGTGGCTTCTTGCTGCCCTGAGTGGGGCCCTGCGTCTCTGAGCTACTCCTGTGCACAGGTCCTGGAGTTAATTGGATGCGTTGCCTCTCCTCCAGGGCACTGCCAGCTGTGGGAATTGCTGGGGAGACAGGGGCTGTGCTCCAGCCATGTTCTATATGGGGACGCCGGCAGGGAAGGAGGGGGAGGGAGTTCCGACGTGGCCCCGCCTGCCCCCTGTGTTGATAAGGGCCCTGCTTCTCGCCCTGCAGGTGGGCCATGGCGCTTTTCTGGAGGGCCCTGCTGCTGGCAAGCTCCTGCGTGTCTGCAGTCCAGGGCTGGCCAGCGGAGGACAGCGAGGAGGATGTGGACATCCTGCCCCAGCCCCTGCACATCGCACAGGAAGGCCACCTGATGGTGCTGACGCCTGCAGGTCTGACCCAGATGCTCAACCAGACCCGCTTTCTCCTGGTGCTGTTTTGTGAGTGCCCACTATTGGGGGCAGGGGTGGTGGAGGTGAGACTGCCTGCTTGCTCCTGGAGGACAGGGGAGTTTATATATTGCTACACACTAGAACGCCCATGTGTAAGTAACCTCACTCCCCATCCCCAGAGGAGAGCACAGGTGCAGGGAGATGGCGTCTGCGTTTGGGTGAGCTTTCCCCCGGCCCCTCCTGTGCTCCATCAATGAGGCAGAGAGAAGGGAAGGCCTTCCTGAGAAGGGAACAGTTCATGAAGGCCTGGGGCCGGCAGGCAGCAGCCCAGGTGTGATCTGGGAGGAGAGCTTTTCTGGCAGCAGAATTGGCAAGTGCCAAGGCCCATAGGCCGAAGTGCCAGGCGCTGCAGCTGTGGTGAAGAGCAGAGTGTGGGGAGCAGGGCTACAAGGATGAGCAGCGGAGCCGAGGCTGTGCGGGCCATGGCAATGGCGAGGATTTGTTGGCTAGCCCTGAGGAATTAGAAGGGTCGATGCCCATCGGAAGGCCTCACCCCTGGGAGCACCTGGCACACAGTAAAGTGCCCTGTGGGTGGGAGGAGGGCTAGTCTCAGAACACTGTTCCATGTGTGAGCTGGAGCCTGGTCTCCAACATGGTTACCCATCCTTAGCGATATGGGCTCTGTTGCTGGACAACTCTTAGTTGTGTGCTGGGGGGGGGGGGGGGGGGCAGGTAATGCCCGGGCATTGTGGGAGGTTTAGCAGCACCTTCAGTGTCTGCCCACTAGAGGCAGTGACACTCCAGCTGGGATGAGCAGACATGTCCCCAGACATGGCCACCACAGTCTGAGAGAGGGGACTCCAGCTTCCTGTGCTGGGAGCCAACCTCCAGTCCCTGCTCTCGCCGCTCCCCCAGCCCCTCCCTCAACTTGCACTGGTGCTCAGGAACGGGGAGGGCTTTCTGCTAAAGGCAGGCAAGCACTGGCTCTAGGCCCATTGCCCACAACCATATCTACATTCTGCGGGCAGAGCACAGCCTGTTCACACTGCTCACCCCATGCCTAGCGCCAGCCACAGGCAGGCGGAACCTGGGGCTCCTGACAATGTGGTCACCCTGCCTTCCTTTACCCAGGAACCAGAAGGTCTGCTGGGGGTCCAGACATCTCCACGGGGCCTCCCTTTCCAGAGGGAACCCCGTCAGAGCAAGGCCAAAGGGTGGCCACCAGGTCATCACAATGGTTCATGCTTATTGGGCACTTCTGTGCCAGTGCTTTGCTTACACGTAGGCTCATCCTCAGGCACAGGATCTGTTAATTTCTCATTATACAGATAAGACACCAAGGCACAGAGATGCTCTAAAAATGAACTTACTTGGGCCTCAAGTGCCATAAGTCCTGTGATTGTTCATGAGCGAACCTAAGGATTTCACGTTCAGCGAGTGCCGGACATGTGCCAGGCAGTGACCAGGTGGAGCTCAGGACCCGAGGAGGCGGTGCTGGGAGGAGTTCCTGGTCTCCCAGCAAAGGCTCTGACCCATGCACAGGCCGCCCAGCCCCACTGTGCAGGCAACAGTGTCCATCCAGGCGTCGCCATGCCCGGTCACACTAGCGTGTCCAGTCAGCCAGGCCATGGCCATAAGCCCCAGGCCTGAGGGGCGTATGCGTTCATCTCACCTTGACATCCTCACCACCTGCCGCCTCCTGGTTGCCAGGTCAGAGACCTGGGAGTCCCTGGTTTCTCTCCCACTCCCACTCCACATCTGATCCTGGCTCGAAGCAGCCAGCTCCCCCATGGCACCCCTAGGCTCTGGCCACTTCTCACCCCTCCGTCGCCACTACCCAGCTCAAGCCTACACCGCCTCCCCCAGGCTATACAGTGCTTCCAGGTCTCCCTGGGCCCACTCTTTCCCCTCTGATTTAATCTCCGTACAACATTCAGAAAAACCCAGTAAAAAGTAAGTCGGATCACATCTCACTGTGCCTCAAACCTCCAGTACCTTCCACCACCCTCAGAGGAAAGGCCACAGTCTGCACAGTGCACTTCCTGTTCCTCTGCCTGGCACACTTTCTTCATAGACCCACATGGCTTGCTCTCACCTCCTTCAGTTTTAGGGAAATGTCCTGGCTTGGCCTCCCTGCTCAAACCCAGTCCCCGCGACCCTCCGTGTCCCCAGTGCTGCTGCTGCTTTCTCCACGGCACTTACATCTGACGCAGAATTAGCCCACTTCTTTATTTTGTTTATGATCTGCCTTCTCCAATGAGAGCGGGGGATTCTATCTGCTCACTGTTCAATCCCTAGCACCTACAACAGTGCCCAGCTCAGGGCAGATCCTAACATAGATGTGCTTGCTGGCCAGCTGGGTGAATGGCTGGCTGGGTGGCTGGCTGGGTGAATGGGTGGCTGGGTGAATGGCTGGGTGGCTGGCTGGGTGGCTGGCTGGGTGGGTGGATGGGTGGGTGGCTCGGAGGGTGGGTGGCTTGGGTGGCTGGCTGGGTGGGTGAATGGCTGGGTGAGTAGATGGGTGGCTGGCTGGCTGGGTGAATGGCTGGCTGGGTGGATGGCTGGGTGTCTGGATGGCTGGGTGGATGGCTGGGTAGCTGGCTGGGTGGTTGGATGAATGGCTGGGTGGCTGGATGGGTGAATGGCTGGGTGGGTGTATGGCTGGCTGGGTTGCTGGCTGGGTGGGTGTATGGCTGGCTGGGTGTATGGCTGGGTGTATGGCTGGGTGGGTGGCTGGGTGAATGGCTGGCTGTGTGGCTGGATGCGTGGATGGATGGGTGGATGGGTGGGTGGCTGGGAGGGTGGGTGGCTTGGGTGGCTGGCTGGGTGGGTGAATGGCTGGGTGAGTGGATGGGTGGCTGGCTGGCTGGGTGAATGGCTGGCTGGGTGTATGGCTGGCTGGGTGTATGGCTGGGTGTATAGCTGGGTGGGTGGCTGGGTGAATGGCTGGCTGGGTGGATGGGTGTGTGGATGGCTGGGTGGGTGGATGGGTGAATGGCTGGCTGGGTGGCTGGAAGCCTGGAATGCTGGGTGGGTGGCTGGGTGAATGGCTGGCTGGGTGGATGGCTGGGTGGGTGAATGGCTGGGTGGGTGGCTGGCTGGGTGGCTGGCTGGGTGGGTGGCTGGCTGGGTGGGTGAATGGCTGGGTGGTGGCTGGGTGGCTGGCTGGGTGGGTGAATGGCTGGGTGGGTGGCTGGGTGGGTGGCTGGGAGGGTGGGTGGCTGGCTGGGTGGCTGGCTGGGTGGGTGGATGGGTGGGTGGCTGGGTGGATGGCTGGATGAAGCTCTGTCACTGTTACAGGCAGGTCCTTTCCTCTGGCTGTCAGCTCCTGGCTGTCTCAACCTTTCCCTCACTTTGATGTGGGAACCTGAGCTGGTGTGGAACTCTGAAAGCCCCTGCCCCATGGACAGCCATCCCATGTGTTTCTCTTGCCTGGAGCTGCTCCCTTAGAAGCCCAGCGTTGCAGGCTGTCAGCCACCAGTCCCGAGCCAGGCCCACCGCTCTGGGAGGCAACAGAAGAGGCCATAGCGGGCAGGGTGGGCAGCGGCCTGCTGGTGTTGAGGGAGGGGTACTGAAGGCAGTGATGGGCCAAGGCAGGGGGGACAGGTGCAGGTCTGTGGGGGAAAGCCCAAATTCCCACTGACTGACAGGGTGTTTGATGAAAAGGATCACTCACTTCCTTGCCTGTGGAGGGCTGGCAGCCTGTGCCCACTGCCTGGGGCTGGCTTTCTGGGTCTTGCTTCACAAAAGACTTCTCTGTAGAACTTTAAACTTGTCCGTGGCAGTGGGGTGGTTCCTGTTCTCCAAGTGCCCCAGATGGACAAGGGTGTTTGAAAAAGATGAAGGTTCTGGCTGAAAAAGGAGTCAATGGCCCCTGCCCTGGCCCCGCCCCCTGCTCAGACACCAGGTGTGAGGTCCAGGACATTTCCCACCCTTAACCCAGCCCAGAATTTTTTAATTTAAATTTTTATTAGAGTATAGTTGGCATACAATGTTATATTAGCCTCAGGTATACAACATAGAGATTTGATGTTTATGTAACCAGTGATGTGGTCACCAGGCTGTCACTGTACAATTTTTTTTATTTTTTAAAAATATTTTTATTGATTTCAGATTGGAAGGGAGAAGGAGGGAGAGAGAGAAATATCAATGGTGACAGAGAATCATTGATTGGCTGCCTCCTGCAGGCTCCCTACTGGGGATCATGCCTGCAACCTGGGCATGTGCCCTTGATCAGAATCTAACCCCACCCTTCAGTCTGCAGGCCAACGCTCTATCCACTGAGCCAAACCAGCTAGGGCTCACTCTGGGGGTGGCCTCAGAGGGTGGGGAGCATCACAACCTCTCCCTACAGCCCCACACCCCCTGCCCGCCACACACACACACACACACACACACACACACACACACACCCACTGGCTTCCTTGCTGGAGAGTCCCCTACGTATTTAATGCAGCGGCAGGGCTGTGGGGCCATTTGGCCTGTCAGCTCCTGGACTTCCCACCAGAGGGCGCTCCTGCTCTCCTTCTGTCTCCCTGCTGCTCCTCTCTAGTGTCTGACCATAGAAATCTTACAATAATAGTAACAGCAGCTATTATATATGTATAATACTAGAGGGCCGGTGCACAAAAATTTGTGCATTCGTGGGGTAGGGGTCCCTCAGCCTGGCCTGTGCCCTCTCGCAGTCTGGGACCCCTCAGGGGGTGACCACCTGCTGGCTTAGGCCTGCTCCCCTGGGGATTGGGCCTAAGCTGGCAATCAGACATCCCTGTGGCAGCCCGGCCGCCCTCAGGGGATGTCCACTTGCCAGCAGGGAGCAGATCTAAGCTGCAGTCGGACATCCTTAGTGCTGCTGAGGAGGCAGGAGAGGCTCCACTACCACCACTGTACTGACAGCTGTCAGCCTGGCTTGTGGCTGAGCAGAGCTCCCCCATGTGGGAGCGCACTGACCACCAGGGGGCAGCTTCTGCATTGAGCGTCTGCCCCCTGGTGATCAGTGTGTGTCATAGTGACCAATCATTCCCAGTCTTTCTGCTGTTAGGTTCAGTTTGCATATTACCCTTTTATTATATAGGATAGAGGCCTGGTGCACGGGTGGGGGCTGGCTGGTTTGCCCTGAAGGGTGTCCCAGATCAGGGTGGGGGTCCCGCTTGGGTGCCTGGCCAACCTGGGTGAGGGGCTGATGGCTGTTTGCAGCTGGTCACACTGGCGCTCCCAGCTCTGAGGCCACGGCTGGCTGAAAGCAGGTATCTGGGGTTTGTTTAGCTTCTATAATTGAAACTTTGTTGCTTTTGGAGCTGTTGCTTTTGGAGCTCAGAGCCCGGCTGCGGCAGGCGGGGAACCTTGACTTTCTCCATCACTGGAGCAAGCAAGCCTCCTGCTCCCTTCAGCTGCGTGGCTGCCGGCCGCCATCTTTGTTGGCAGTTAATTTGCATATCTTGCTGATTAGCCAATGGGAAGCGTAGCGGAGGTATGGTTAATTACCCTTTTTGTATTTTATTAGATAGGATGTAGTATGTTAAACTTATTTTATGTATAATGTATGTATATATACACACTTATGTATAGTGCATGTTATATTTGCATGTAACTACATATTATTACTATATTAATGTACAATAACAGCATGTGCTGAGGATTTGGCAGGCTGGTGGAGGTTAGAGAGCCTCCATGTGGGTACAGATCCTGGCTCAGGGCTGCCATATGGCCCTGGGCAAATGGGTCATTTTGTTGTCATCAGTTTCCTCATCTGTACAATTGAGATAACAAGACATACCCCATAGGGTACTGGGAGGATTAAATGGCATAACCCATGTAAAGCTCTTAGGAATAATAAGCACTTCTAACTGATTGTCCGGGGAGCCCTTTGGCTGTGACAGCTCCAGGAGGCAGCCACTATTTCCCCACTTTCCTGTGAGGAAAGGGGCTCACAGAGTAAGTCACCCACAGCTACATCGTTTCCAGTGATACCGAAAGCCCCTCCCCTGATATGTGTCTCCCAAGCTGGCCCCTGCAGGACCCCTGTGCCATTTCTGAAGGCTGGCCCGGGATCAGCAGCGCGCAAGGCAGCCCGGGGATACGCAGCCAGATTGGGCTCTCCCTGGGGAGGCAGCGGGGGTGCCAGCGAGCCTGCTTCACCCTGACTCTTTCAGACGACCCGTCCTCAAAGCGATCCAGGAGCCTCGCCGAGGAGCTGGGCAAAGCCGTGGAGATCGTGGGCAAGGGCAAGAACGGGGTCGGCTTTGGCAAAGTAGACATCACGGTGGAGGAGGAACTTCGCCAGGAGTTTGATGTTCAGAAGCCCCCGGAGTTGAAGCTGTTTTTTGAAGGCAACAGGTTGGCGCCCATCAGCTGCACAGGTAATGGTGCTTACATGTCAGCCACGGTAGCGTTAGCGGTGGACATACATAAACACCAGCATTCAGTGGTTTAACAGAATCACAAGTTTAGTTATTGCTTCTGTAAAGCCCAGTTAGCAGCCAGAGAGTGGAGATGGGGGCTCTGCTCCTCACCGTCTTTCAAAGATCAAGCCTCTTCCAGCTTGTGGCTCTGTCTTCCCTTAGGGCCTCTGAGCCACCTGCTGTCTCCTCTGTATCCTGCCAGCAGTGGGGCAGGAGGCAGAGGAACACTGCTGATTGTGTTCATGGCCCAGGTCTGCAAGTGGCAAACATCACTCCACTTCTGTCTCCATTGACCACAACTCTGCTTCAGGACTCCACCCACTGACAGGCTGAGAAGTATGTGTACATAAGGAAAAGAAGACAGATTTCAGTGAGCTTGTAGCTACATTTCTCTACAGCTTGCCTCTCGGCTGGTGGGTTCTAGAAAAGCACCATGAGGTGGGATAGTGAGGTGCACGGTTTATAGACCACCAGAGATCAGGGAGTGACTTCCTAACCCCACTGGATGCCCTCCCCCAATCTTCTACTCTAGAATAATTTTAGAATAAATCTGGTCCCAGACCAAGGAAGCACTGGCTGCACAGGGAGACTGAGAGATGACGGAACAAGACAGGCTTGGGACCGGGTGGCTCCTGACTCTTGCTTCTGTCATCATCCATTTCAGTCACTAACCCTGTCATTTACTTATTCAATGCTCTTTCAACTCGATGTGGAAATTCTTGAAGAATTCTGTGCCTCAGTGTGGCTCATGTTGGTCGTAGCTTTGAAAGGTGTTACCTGCAGGACGTGCCTGTGCAGGCCCAGTGGGCAGGTGGTGGGCAGCCCTGAGGAGCCCCGATAGTCAATATTTTAAGCCTTTGGGCCAGATGATTTCTGTCACAAGTGCTTACGTCTGCTGATGCAATGGGCAGCAGCCATGTGTAAGCAAGTGGGGGTGGCGGAGCGCGGATAAAACTTTATTTATAAAATTAGTTGGCGGCTAGATGGAGCCCAACCTGAGGTTGGCGGGGCCTGCTCCGCTGTGCTGTGCTCTGAGTGAGCGGCAGGTAGGGTTACTCTTGTCAAACAACTGCCTTCCTGGCCCCAGTGCAGGGCCTGGAAGGCTGAGGTTCCTAAGGGGCAGTTTTGGGGTTCGAGCTGGTGGAGTTGCAGGGCTGTACAGGAGGCGGGCTGGGGGGTGCTAGCCCGTATGTTTGCCAGGCTTTCCTACCCCCTTCTTCCTCAGTGTCCCCCAACCAGGGAAAGCAGCAGTGGGTGCCGGGTGGAGGGTGAGCGGCCCGGATTGTAAGCTGAAAACGTGACCTGGCCTTTTGGTCTCTCATGTCTTCAGCAGGACAGAGTGGGCGCCACTTCTGCCGACTGACAGGCTGCCTGAGCTGATAAGGGCAACAGTGTGACTTGTGTGAAACTCGGGGAGGCAGGCAGGCTTAGTCTTGTTGGGGCAGAGCCCCAGACCACAGGTCCAGCTCCCCAAGACTTGGCCTTGGCTGTCTCGGAGGGAGGGGACGCAGGTGCCTCTGCGCCCCAGTGAGGACATCCCCACTTGGGCGGCGCTGTGTCCTCTCCTCAGACCCTAGGGCCAGGGCACACTGCCCAATGGGCGGGGCTTAATTGCAGGCCCTCAGGGTGGAACTATTGCCAAGTTCAGAGCTACCTCAGTCCCATGGGGTCTAGAGGGGCAAAAGGAGTTCACGCATCCCATAGAGCAGTGATGGTGAACCTATGACACGCGTGTCAGAGGTGACATGCGAACTCATTTTTTTGGTTGATTTTTCTTTGTTAAATGGCATTTAAAAATATATAAAATAAATATCAAAAATATAAGTCTTTGTTTTACTATGGTTGCAAATACCAAAAAGTTTCTATATGTGACACGGCACCAGAGTTAAGTTAGGGTTTTTCAAAATGCTGACACGCCGAGCTCAAAAGGTTCGCCATCACTGGTTTAGGAGAAAGAAGAGCAGGACAAGGCATGGGTGTGTCTCTCTTGTCTTGAGGCTTTTTATCTCTTGTTGGTCTGCCAGAACCCTGGGGGAGGTCTCAGGGGAGGGTCCTCATAGAATGCTCATTCACGTTCAGGCATGTCCTTCAATATGCTGACCCATCAGAATGAGTGCATAGAGGGGCCAGGGTGTTTTCTGGTGAGTTTCCTTTTCAAAGCGTGTCCCTGAAGAGGGACCAGCACCCAGGCTCTCCTGTCAGGGCCGCCTGGAGTGTGTAAACCACTGCTCCTCAGTGTCCAGCACTCTCCCGAGCTGGGGCTGGGCTGCAGGTCAGGTGGCAGGAAGGCGGGGCAGAGTCCGTCAGAGCGGCCGATCTGAGGCCCCGACAGTGAGACACAGTCAGAGGGTTTTGTTCATTTTTTGGGTTTTAAATCCATTCCTTTCAGGACCTTTGCAGCAGTGTTTTCAGGTAAAAGCCTATAAGAGAAAGACTGTTTCAATGATAAGTACCCTTCCTCCCCCTGAAAAACGGCTTGGAGCAGCGTCAAATTAGACCTCACCCTTGGGTCTGAATCCGGGAGGGGGGTGCCTGCCGTGGGTGGAGCCTCTTGGTCTGAGGGGGTCAGAAAGGCTGCTCGCCCCTGGCCCCTCTCTGCCCCTTGCGACCTCCATGCCCTTCCATGGCGTTCCCTGGGCCGGACTCCGGTGGCATTTAGAAGGGCCTCGTCTGTGTCCACTAAGCTCTGGCCAGACATTCTGCCTCCGGACGCGTATCACCAGGAATGCGGAACCCAGACTGGAAACGACCCAGTCTCACCAACAGAGTGGACCCCTAAGCTGTGGGATGAATGGTCACACGATCGAAGACTGAGCAGCTGTGTGGACGGGTCTACACGTACAGGCAACACGGATGACTCTCCCAGACATGAGGAAGCCAGACCTGGAAGCACACTCTGCGGCTTACAGAGCAGGCACACTAAAGCAGCCCCAGAGTGAGGGTGGAAGCTACCTGCAGGCGGGGGCGGGGAGGGACCGGGAGGGTGGGAGGGGCACCGGGACTTCTGAGGGACTGGGGATGCTCCATTTCTTGATCTGGGTGGTAGTGACTCAGATGCGTTCATTTTGTGACAATTCATCAAACCATTCGTTGTAATCTGTTCACCTTTCTGCAGATAAATATACTTCATGACAAGTGTTTTTAAAGGCCCAATGTTCTTAGGAATTATAGGCAAAGACACTGAAAATAGTCCTTTCCAGTTGATCTACCAGCTCAGTGTGCATTCATCAAGCCCCATGGGCAGTATGGACTGGTGCAGGGCCTGTGCACAGGCTGTTTGCTCTGCCTGTAAGCGGCCTCCTGTGTAACTCACTCCTGTGCATCCTTCAGTTTTCAGCTCTTAAGTAACTTCCTCCAGGAAGCCCTCACTGATGTCACCATCAGGTCATGCAGCTTTGCTACTGGCTCATTGAATCGTGCTTTCAATATTTATTTGGTTGTGCTTCTACACTTGTTTGTGTCATTATCATCTTCCTTAACAGAAGGAGAGCTGCAGGGAACCGGCCATGTGTCTTTCTGCTCACCATTTCGGTACATCCCCAGGAACAAACACAGCGCTTAATAACTTAATAGCACTCAATGCGTATTTATCAAATGGTTGAAGAGTGACAGGTTAATGAGGGAATGAATGAATGAAGCCCTATAGATGAAGCCCACAGCTACTCATGACAAACATTGCTTTATCTGACAAACTCATTTACAATGCTGCTCTGTAGCAGGCTTTGTATAACTTATTTTTCATTATCTGCCATCATGTGAAATTGACGATCCCAGCAACACATGTCCATAGTAGTGTGTGAACATTCTGGCAAGCCAGCACGTCTTCCCAGACATGGTATATGTCTTTCAATTTTAGAAGCGAGGATTCTTGTGTGCTTTCCACCAGCCACACAACAGCTGAGAATGGAAGTCAGGATCTATAACATTTGTGTCTCGGCTGTGCAATTGGAGACACACAGATATGATAGAATTTTCCCAAGGTCACGGGCCAGCTGGTCTTCTGGTATATATTTTATTTATGTATATTTAGAGATTCTATTTATGGTCACTTTGGAGGGTTAATAAGAAAAGAAGGCTGGGCTTGCTTACTCCTCAGTGTGATCCCCAGGTTCACTAGGGGGGTGGCCAAGTTCAATGTCAATTTCCTCGTCTGCAGAAAAGGGGAGAGTAACCCTATCTGTCCCTCAGGGCAGGGCTGCTGTGGGATGTGATGTATGAGAAACCTCAGGTCCTTGGTAAGTGCTCAGTCAAGTCTACCTGCTGGTTACTGTTCATGCCTTGAGGCTTGTGGGGAGGCAGGGGGTGTGTGTGTGGGGTGTGTGGGGGGGAGGAGCAGGAGAGCTGACCTTGGCCTTTGGGGGTGGGAGCCCAAGATAAGAAGCTTCTACACCTTCAACTTGGGAAAGACAGGCTTGCTACAGAGATCCAGGGAACCTGTGGGACCCACTTAACTGTTTCTCTCCAGGAGTGGTTGAGTCTGCTGCCCTGGTCGTTTGGTTGAGAAGACAAATTAGCGAGAAAGCGTTTTTGTTCACTGACATCCACCAGGTGACAGAGTTTGTGAAAGCCAGGCCCTTGGTGATCATTGGCTTCTTCCAGGTACTGAGTTCAAGAGATGGGGTGGCTTTTCAATGGGCCTGTGGAGTCCTGTGCCTGGGAGGGGGTCGGGGAGGGGAGAGGTTAATTCCTTGAGTTAATTCCTATTCTTCATTTTCCAATAAGCTGGTTTTCTGGGGGAACTTCAGGGTTAAGATGAAGAGAGAAAAAGAAAGCTGAACGGGGTAGGGGAAGCTGATGAGAGAGGTGGGCAGGGTGGAGAGAGGAGACTGAGATGGTTTGATGGCATAATTGATCATTTGGGGGTCTGTTAAAATAGCATCGAATAACCACTAATTTGCAAATTGTTTCTCCATTTGGAGAATGGGTTTCCTTACATCTTCACTCATTTCCTGTAACTTGGATGACTCCTCCCCTTTTGCCAGTGAAGGCAACCCTGGCATTGAGTCTACCCCTGGGAGAGCTACCTCTCTTGCCCATCCCACTTTTTGACAGTGTTTTATGGCCTCAATTTTTTTTTTAAGCTAAAAAATGAAGCTGAAGCTACAGCCATATCTTGATACCAAATTTATATTTGATACTACATGTGGCCAATCAATGGCCTCTTCTGAAAGCAACTAAGGAATATATGTTACCAAGTCCCAACCCCTCTAATACGTGGGGAAGGTCTATGGGATCAGCTCTCCACTCATCTCTGTGGATTTGCCTATTTTGGCCTTAGTCATGGCCATAAAAGTATTCTGGGTATGAAACATCCATAAAATGGGATTGAGGTGACTCAGCAAAACCTCAAAAGTTGGAAAGGTAAGGAGACAAATTGGTCACCACTTCCACCTTGACCTTAGATGAGCCAGCATCTTGCATTTCTACCAAAACCTTACCATATGTCCTTCCCCAAACAGGATTTAGAAGAAGAAGTAGCAGAGTTGTTCTATGATGTGATCAAAGACTTCCCAGAGCTGACGTTTGGAGTGATGTTGATTAGTAATGCCATCGGGCGTTTTCATGTCACCCTTGACAGTGTTCTGGTGTTCAAAAAGGTAGGTCTTTGAGCCATTGCTACAGAGGGGTCTCTAGTTCAAAATAGGGGACAGCACATGTATGTATGGGTTTTGGGTACCAATTCTGGTTCTGCCACTTATGAGCTAAGTGCCGTTGGACAAGTTGGCTTTTGCAAAATCAGTTTTCTGATGTTTTTCTGGCCTTTGTAGCCCTCCCCCTATAAGCTCATCCTCCTTTCTTCAACAAGTAAGTGTTATTAAGTCCCAGTCTTCTGCCTTGTGCTTTCTTCTGCTCCACCCACCCTCATCCACCTCTGTCAGCAGTTACTATCCAGACACCCAGTGGCTTACAAGCCTCCATACTCCAGCCAGATGTCTCTTTTCTCCAGACCTTTGCATCCATCACCAGATGTCTCAACATGGCAAGTCTTAATCTCCCCTATGAGTCCTCGTCCAAGGTATTTTTCTCTCTCGAATGGTACCACCATCTCTCCCATTACCCGTCTGAGCAAAGCCAGACAGCCAGGCATCATTCTGCACCTCCCTCTTCTCCATCCCTCATAACCAACTCATCACTCCAACCCTATTGATTTAAATTCAAAGATCCCTCGCATCTATCCATTTTTCTCTACTGCTTCCTTTCTAGATGAAGTGACCATTATTTTCCACAGCCCAATGCAACATCCATCCAACTGATCTGCCACATTCTCTTTAGTCCTCTGACAAGCAGCCTTTCAAAATTCAAATCTATAGATCATTCCCTCCTCCTCCCTGAAAGCCCATTAGTGGTTTCCTATTATTAATCCTATTATTATAGGATAAAGACTCAAGTCCTTAATGAGACCTATTACACCCTCCTCCGTCCCCTCTGGGATCTAGATCTGAGCTCTCCAGCATGGCAGCTGCTGGCCATTTGTGACTATTTACATTAAAATGTTAGTTCCTCAATCCAACTAGCGTCATGTGGATAGTGGTTACTTCATTGGGCAGCTAGAGTCACAGAGCATTTCGGTCTTCACACAAAGTTCCATTGTGGTCCGGTTCCTGGAACATACCTTACTCCCTCCCCACACAAAGCCAAATCCTTACAATAACCATGTTACTTATAGATGTGGCTCAGAGAGGTTAAGTTACTTGCCCAAGTGGGTAGGTAGAGTCATACCCAGATCTGATTGACTTTTAGAGAAGAATATGAGCCCATGGAAATCACTGAAAAGCTTTAATTCAGAGAATAAAATAACTTGATTTGTTTTTCGTGAATGGGACAACACAGTCCAGAAATAGATCCAAATACATATGGGGATTTACTATATGATATCTTAGATTAATAGAGAAATATATGTTATTCAATGACAAGTGTTGAGAGAATTGGATAGCCATTGAAAGCAAAACCCTAAAACTAAATTCATATATCACTCCTTTAACTAAACTAAATTTCAGGTTGATTCCTGATTTAAAAATATAACAATGAGACTATGAGATACCACAGGGGAGTTTGCTTTGTGGGAAAGTTCTTTATAAAGCATTGCAGAAACTCCAGAAACAAGGAAAATAAATACTGATACATTTGGACCACATAAAAATGTAACAGGTCTGCAGTAAAACCCCATGACAAAACCAAACCCAAGGAGCCAACTTGGAAAATGCATTTGGGAGAGATTTGGCCTATTGAATGGTTAAGGGCATGGGCCCTGGCGTCAGACTGCATGCGTTGGACCGAGCCCCCCTCTCCCAGCTTAGAGACCTTAGGCCAGTCACTTCACTGTTCTGTGCCTCGATTTCCTCATGGTGAAGCAGGAGGAGGTGTTCTGAGGGCTGAATGAGTTAGGGCATCTAACATGTTCAGAGTGGTGGCTGGTGCGACATGAGATCTCAGTAAGCCTAGTTCGCACTATTAGAATAGGTTTAGGACCAGAAAAGACTGGACTTTATCTAGAGGACAACAGGGTCTATGAAGTGTTTAAGCAAAAGAATGACACGATCAGACTTGCATCCTAACAACTCACTGTGGCTGAAATGTGGGGGTGGACTGGAGGGCAGCGAGGGGAGACATTAGAAGACCATTAGGAATTTTTTCAGGAGTCCAGGAAACAGGTATGGAGAGGGTGGGATTGGTGGAGAGAAGAGAAGGAGATTAAAAAAAGAGAGACATTAGGAGATGACTGATTCTTTCTCCTTCCCCACACTCAGACTTTGATCCTGGGCTACAGAGAATTGTAGTATCCCTCCGCTGACCCAGGTCCTTCTGAGAAGAAGTCGTCAAGCAGGATAAACAGGCATAGATTAGAGACTACACAGAGACCCTTAAGACTTGATGGAGGCCTGACCCGAAGGAAGAAAGGAAGGAAGGAAGGAAGGAAGGAAGGAAGGAAGGAAGGAAGGAAGGAAGGAAAGAAGGGAGGGAAGGAAGGAAGGGAGGGAGGGAAGGAAGGAAGGAAGGAAGGAAGGAAGGAAGGAAGGAAGGAAGGAAGGAAGGAAGGAAGGAAAGGGGGAAGGGAAGAAAAAGGACAGAAGGAAGGAAGGAAAGGAAGGAAGGAAGGAGGGAAGGGAGAAGGGGGAAGGGAGGAAAAGAGGACAGAAGGAAGAGAGAAGGAAGGAAGGAGGGAGGGAAGGAGGGAAGAGGGAAGGGAGGAGGAGTCCCTGACTGCAGTTGAGTTCTTAGAAAAATTATCAAAGGCCCTTAGCAGAGTATCTTGCATGTCCCAGAAATGGGTTTGCCCTCATACCCCTGACACATTCAGTCATTGGTCAAGAGCCGCTCAGCATAGCCAGAGACACTGCTGGACTTCAGAGCAAGGCAGCTGGGGTGTCAGTCAACTACCCTCCTTGCCTTTGTGGCTCAGAGATTTTCATGCTGCCACATACACATGGCCCCCAGGCCAATCGCCCCGCTCCCTTTAGTCTGACATGCCTGGATTATTGGATTACATTGCTACCAGGGGCTTCCTTTTGTTTATTAACCCTTTGAGTGCCAACCAATATCCTAGAAAATATGCGAAAATTGCCAAGGCATATTTGCTGATTTTACAGCAGTTTAGGAAAAAAATTATGAAAATTAGGCAGATAAATGCCAGTGGTCAATTTTAGAACTACAAACATTCGGCATCATAAGTAATCTGCACTTAGGTGCCATCTGTCAATAGTGAATTACTAGCATCTAATAGTGACACTGCAGGAGGAGCGCGACAGCGCTCCCGACACTTTTGGGGAAAGACAGGAGGAGTGCGATCGCGCGCCCTGGCACTCCGGAGGTTAAGAGCCTATGTCCTGGGAGCTGCCGCCACCAATGCTTCCTTTTGTTCCAGGGGAGAATAGAGAGCCGCCAGGAGCTTATTAATGACAGCACCAACAAGCTTGTCCTCAGCCAAATCATACGACAGCACCTCACAGGCTTCGTCATTGAGTACAGCTCTGAGGTCAGCGAGCGGAGCTCCCCCGAGAAGGGCAGCTGGGCAGCTGGGCAGCTGTGGGCAGGGCATGACCCGTGTGCTTGCGTTCCAGAGTAAGGATCTGATTTATGAGCTGCACATCCAGAATCACATGCTGCTTTTTGCCTCCAAAAGCTGCAAGTCGTTCGGTGTGATCATGCAGCATTACAAGCTGGCCTTGGAGGAGTTCCAAAACAAGGTCTGTGCGGCACCATTCTTCATTTTTGTTTTAATTTTTAAAAAATCTTTATTGTTGAGAGTATTACAGATGTTCCTCTTTTCCCCCATTGCCCCTCCACCTGGTTCCCACCCCACCCCAGGCCTTACCAGCCTATTGTCTGTGTCCATAGGTAATGCTTATATGCGCATATAATCTTTGGCTAATCCCTTCCTGTCCCTCTCCCACCCCTTCCCTCTGAGATTTGTCAGTCTGTTCCATGTTTGCATGCATCTAATTCTATTTTTTACCCCAAAATGTAATTTTATTGATTTCAGAGAGGAAGGGAAAGAGAGAGAGAAAGACAGAAACATCAATGATGAGAGAGAATCAGTGATTGGTTGCCTCCTTCACACCCCCGACTAGGGATTGAGCCCACAATCCGGGCATGTGCCCTTGGCCGGAATCAAACCTGGGACCCTTCAGTCCACAGGCCAATGCTCCACCCATTGAGCCAAACCAGCTAGGGCTAGTTCTATTTTATTCATCAGTTTTATTTTATTCACTAGATTTTTTTCATTTATTTTGATTTTTAGATTCAATTTTTGATAGATATGCATTTATTGCCATTTTATTGTCATATTTTTTATCTTTTTCTCCTTCTCCTTCACCTTGTCCTCCTTTTTCTTTTTCTTCTCCTTCTCCTTCTCCTTCTCCTTCTCCTTCTCCTTCTCCTTCTCCTTCTCCTTCTCCTCCTTCTGCTGTCTTCTGGAATTGGCAAAGTGGCCTAGTGTAGTAGGTGTCCTGTAGGGCCCAGTGGCTTAGCCTCCCTAGTACCTGAGCTGGGCACTCTAGGTGCACCCCCGTGTGGGCTGTGTGCACAGTCTTGTTGTAGTTGAGCCTTGATTGCTGTTGGCATCACTGGGAGGAGTTGACCTCCAGGCCATTTGGCTCTGAGGACCAGCTGCGATGACAGTGAAGAACTGCTGTGCAGGAGTCACCCCTATGGAGCAGGACTTGCTTCAGTGGGGATGAAGTGTGTCCCTGTGGATGTGTAGAGTTGTAATCTGGTGTGGTCTGAGGTTGTCCACTGGGTGGCTTTGGGGCCTCTTGGGAGGTGCAAAGTCAGCCTCTGCCTGGGGCCACTGGGCTGGAGCTACAGAGAGATCTGCAGATGGATGCTACTTATATTGGGCTACAGAATGTCCAGACGAGGCCCAGCTGTGAACAAGGTAGGCTGGTGCTAGTGCTGGGTCTTGGGTCTCTTATTGATAGGCTTGGGGCACGCTGACTCCAGTTGTAAGAGATTTAAGCAAAGTCTGAAGCCTGAGCCAGGACAGGCCATTCATATGGAAAAGCAGCTGCAAACAGTAGGTGGGGCTGCAAGTTGGATGGGGCAGGGTCTCAGGGAATCACCAGCGTGGATCGAGCAGTGTGGATCATGCTGATGGAGACTCAGATATGGCTGCCAGTCAGTTCTGCAATGCGGGAGGTACCAGCACAGGAACAATGACCCTTGTGAGCACCCCTCTCTGGGAGACAGCCGCCCCAAGTTTCTGCCCTGATGGCAGACCATCCAGTTCCTCCTTGTATGTCCCTGGATTCCCCCAAAGCTGCCACCTGGCACTGGAGGTTAGAGGAGGCAGGACCTTGTAAGTTCATGTGCTGGCCCTTTAAGAGGAACACCTGGGAATGAGGCAGCCTCCGTGTCACTCAGCCACAATCCCCGCTGGTTTTTATAGCCTGAAGTTACAGGGTCTTCTCTTCCCAACACCAGAACCCTGGGCTGGGGGACTAGTATGGGGCTGGGACCCCTTGCTCCTCACGGGAGGCCCTTCCTATTAAAAAAATGTCACATGTGGGTTTTGGACCAGTCCATTCTGTGCCTCTTCCCTCCTACCAGCCTCAGTGTGGTTTATTCTTACTTCTCTAGTTGTAGAATTTCCATTCAGCTAGCTTTCCGGCGGTTCTGAGTGATGGTTGTTCTGTGTTTTAGTTGTACTTTGATGTGGTTGTGGGTGAATACTGGTGTCTACCTGCGCCACCATCTTGGTTCTATGGCACCATTCTTTCTTGGGGCTCCTGGATGATGACCCTAGACGTGTAGACCCTGATGCCATTTACTTGTCTTGCTGATTATAACTTAAGCCAGAAATAAGTTGCATATTACTTTAAATTCCATATTACTGTTTTGCATTTCAGTCCTATGTATTCTTTGCTATTTAATTTTTAATCTTCGTTTTCTAATTGTTGACATTACAGATGTCCCCTCTTTTTACTCCCTGTTGCTCTCCTCTCCCCAGATTCTACCCTCCTCTCCCTCTGGCTGTAACCACATCACTGTCTTGTCCCTCGGGTATGCATATATGTTCTTTGGCTATTCTTTTCACCTTCTTTCATCCTGTCTACCCCTTCCCCCTACCCCTCCCCTCTGACATCTGTCAGTTTGTCCCATATATCCATGCCTTTGGTTCTCTTTTGTTCACCAGTTTATTATGCTAGATTCCACATATATGTGAGATCATATGGTATTTGTCTTTCTCTGATCCCGAATAGTTGTAGGTATTTGGGGTCTTATTTTGCTTAGCATAACCTCCAGGACCACCCTTACCATCACAAACGTTGAGGGTTCCCTCCTTTTTAAAGCTGTGTAATATGCCATTGTGTAATGGTACCACAGTTGTTTGATCCATTTATCTACCAATGGACACTGGGGCTGTGTCCAGATCTCAGCTATTGTAAATTGTGCTGCTATGAACACAGGGGTGCATATATTCTTTCTGATGGGTGTTTCAGGATTCTTAGGATGTAGTCCCAGAAGTTGGGTCACTAGGTAAATGGCAGTTCCATTTTGAGTTTTTTGAGGAAACTCCATATTGTTTCCCACAGTGACTATACCAGCCTGCATTCCCCCCAACAGTGCATTAGGGTTCCATTTTCTCCACATCCTCGCCAGCACTGTTGTTTGTTGATTTGTTGATGGTCGCCATCTGGCAGGTGTGAGGTGATATATCATTGTCATTTTAATTTGCATCTCTCTGATGATCAGTGACACTGAGCATTTTATTCATGTTTATTGGCTATCTATATATCCTCTTTGGAGAAGTGTCTATTTTGCCCATTTTTAATGGTATTGTTTGTCTTCCTGGTGTTGAGTTGGATAAGTTTTTATATATTTTTGATATTAATCCTTTATCAGGTGTATCATTGGTGAACATGTTCTCCCCTACAGTGGGTTCTCTTTTCACTTTGTTGATGGTTTCGTTTGCTGTGAAGAAATTTTTTAGTTTGATGTAGTCCCATTTGTTCAGTTTTTCCTTTGTTTCCCTCAACGGAGGAGATATATCAACAAAAATATTGCTATGAGAGATGTTTGAGATTTTACTGCCTCTGTCTTCTGGGATTTTCTCCATTTGTACTTTATTCTTGTGTGTGGTGTAAGTTGGTGGTCTAGTTTCATTTTTTTTTGCATATATCTATCCAATTTTCCCAACATCATTTATTGAACAGACTGTCTTTACTCCATTGTATGCTCTTGTCCCCTTTATGTAATATTAATTGAACATAGAGGCATGGGTTGAATATATATATAATCTAATAAAATAGAAACATGCAAATTGACCACACCTTTGTTACGCCCAAGCCATGCCCACCAACCAATCAGAGTGACTATATGCAAATTAACCCAACCAAAATGGCGGCTGGAGGAAGCAGGAAGCTTGGTTTCCCCGGTGATGGAGGAAGCCAAGCTTCCCGCCTGCCCTGGCTGGCTGTGGCCTCCGCTCAAGGCAAGAAAGTTTTAATTATAGAAGATAAATAAATCCCAGATACCTGCTTCCAGCCAGCCTACACTGGGAGGTTGGGTGGCTGGGGGCCATGGCCAGCCTGAAAATAGCCATCAGCCCCTCACCCAGGCTGGCCATACCCTCATGGGGTGAGGGTCCCCACTGGGAGGCTTGGCCAGCCTGCAAACAGCCATCAGCCCCTCACCCAGACTGGCCAGGCACCCGAGCCCTGAAGGGGCTGTGGCCAGTCTGAAAACGGCCCTCAGCCCTTCACCCAGGCTGGCCAGGCATCCAAGTGGGACCCCCACCCTGATCCGGGACACCCTTCAGGGCAAACCAGCTGGCCCCCACCCATGCACCAGGCCTCTATCCTATATAATAAAAGGGTAGTATGCAAATTGACCCTAACAGCACAATGACTGCGAATGACTGGTCACTATGACAAACACTGACCACCAGGGGGCAGACTCTCAATGCAGGAGCTGCCCCCTGGTGTTCAGTGCGCTCCCACAGGGGGAGCTCTGCTCAGCCACAAGCCAGGCTGATGCTGCCAGTACAGCGGTGGTGGTGAGAGCCTCTGCTGCCTCCTCAGCAGCACTAAGGATGTCTGACTGCAGCTTAGGCTTGCTCCCCATTGGCAAGTGGACATCCCCTGAGGGATCCTGGGCTGCCAGAGGGTTGTCTGACTGCCAGCTTAGGCCCTTTCCCCCGGGGAGCAGGCCTGAGCCAGCAGGTGGTCATCCCCCAAGGGGTCTCAGACTGCGAGAGGACACAGGCAGGGTCTGAGGGACCACCCCCCCGCCCCTGAATGCAAAAATTTTTGTGTGCCGGGCCTTTAATATATATATACTAGAGGCCCGGTGCACAAAAATTTGTGCACTCAGGGGGGCGGGAGGGGGGATCCCTCAGCCCAGCCTGTGCCCTCTTGCAGTCTGGGACCTCTCGGGAGATAACGACCTGCTGGCTTAGGCCTGCTCCTGGGTGGCAGAGGGCAGGCCCAATCAATAGGTGCAGCCCCTGGTTGGGCTCAGAGCAGGGCCAATTGGGGAATTGGGGCGCCGCCCCCTGTCATGCACAGAGCAGGGCGGATTGGGAGGTTGCGATGCCACCCTTAGTCATGCTCAGGGTAGGGCGATTGGGGGGTTGGGGCACCGCCCCCTGTCACACTCAAGGCAGGGTTGATGGGGAGGTTGTGACGCCACCCCCTGTCATGCACAGAGCAGGGCCCATCAGGGGGTTGAGGAGCTCCCCCCTGTCACTCACAGAGTAGGGCCGATAGGGGAGTTGGCACACCGCCCCCTGTCACACACAGAGCAGGGCCGATCAGGGGGTTGGGGCACCGCCACTGTCACACTCAGGGCAGGGCCTATGGGGAGGTTATGGCTCTACCCTGTCACACACAGAGCAGGGCCTGTGGGATGAGGGGGTTGGGGCGCCGCACCCTGTCACACAAAGAGCAGCAGGGTGACCAGGGGTTTGGGGATCTCCCCCCTATCAGGCACAGAGCAGGGCCGATCAGGGGGTTGGAGCACTTTCCCCTGTCAGGAACAGAGCAGGGCAGATAGGGAGGTTGTGGCCCCGCCACAGGGCGATCAGGGGGTTTGGGCACTGCCCCCTGTCATGCTGCTCCAGGGGCCAGTAGGCCTCGTGGCTCCGCTGATCCCAGTGCTGGGAGGCATATTACCCTTTTACTATATAGAATAGAGGCCTGGTGCATGGGTGGGGCCGGCTGGTTTGCCCTGAAGGGTGTCCCGGATCAGGGTGGGGCCCCCCACTGGGGTGCCTGGCCAGTCTGGGTGAGGGGATGATGGCTGTTTGCAGCTGGTCACACACCCTTCAGGGTGGGGGTCCCCACTGGGGTGCCTGGCCAGTCTGGGTGAGGGGCTGAGGGCTGTTTTCAGGCTGGGAGTGACTGAAGTTCCCAATGGCTCCTTTTTTTCTTTTTTCTTTCTTTTTTTTTTTTATTCTGGGCCAGCTTTACCTTGAGGCTTGGCTCCAGCTCTTAGGCCTCTGGCTGAAAGTAGGTTTCTGGCCTTTGCTTACAATGTTGCGAATCTGCTGGCTGAAGTCAGGCGGTATTTGTTACAATGTTTCTTAAACTGCCCACTCAGAGGTCTGCAGCCGCAGGTGGGGAACGTTGGTTTCCTCCAACGATCCTCCTTCACTGAGGCAAGCAAGCCTCATGTTAGTTTCAAGCTGCCTGGCTGCCGGCCGCCATCTTGGCTGACAGTTAATTTGCATATCTCGCTGATTAGCCAATGAAAAGGGTAGCGGTCATATGCCAATTACCATGTTTCTCTTTTATTAGTGTAGATATATAATCTGTCCTTGTGCCAGTACCAGGCTGTTTTGATTACAGTGGTTTGTAGTATAATTTGATATCCAGTATGTGATTTCTCCAACTTTGTTCTTCTTTCTCAAGGTTGTTGTAGCTATGCAGGGTCTTTTTTGGTTCCATAGAAATTTTTGGAATATTTGTTCTAGATCTGTGAAATATGCCATTGGTATTTTAATAGGGTTTGTGTTGATTCTATAGATTGCTTTGGGTAGTATGGACATTTTAATCATGTTAATGATTCCAATCCATGAACATGGTATATGCTCCCACTTATTTGTATATTTCTCAGTTTCTTTCTCCAATGTCCTATACTTTCCCAAGTCCAGGTTATTTACATACTTGATTAAATTTATTCCTAGTTACCTTATTTTTTTTGTTGCAGTAGTAAACGGGATTGTTTTCTTAGTTTCTCTTTCTGATAGTTCATTATTGGTGTATAGAAATGCAATTTGATTTTAGGATATTGATTTTGTATCCTACTACTTTGCCAAAATGATTTATTAGATCTAGTAGTTTCTTGGTGGAGTCTCTAGGGTTTTCTATATAGAATGTCATGTCATCTGTGAATAATGAGAGTTTTATTTTCTCCTTTCCAATTTGGATGCCTTTTATTTCTTCTTCTTGTCTGATCCCTGTGGCTAGGACTTCCAGTACTATGTTGAATAAGAGTGGTGAAAGCGGACATCCCTGTCTTGTCCCTTTCCTTTTTGCCCATTGGGTATGATGGTGGCTGTAGGTTTTTCATATATGGTCTTTATGTTGAAGTATGGTCCCTCTTTTTAAAAAAATATATTTTATTGATTTTTTACAGAGAGGAAGGGAGAGGGATAGAGTGTTAGAAACATCAATGAGAGAGAAACATCAATCAGCTGCCTCCTGCATACTCCCTACTGGGGATGTGCCCGCAACCAAAGTACATGCCCTTGACTGGAATTGAACCTGGGACCCTTGAGTCTGCAGGACAACACTCTATCCAGTGAGCCAAACTGGTCAGGGTAAGTATGGTCTCTTTATTCTCACTTTGGTTAGAGTTTTTAATCATAAATAGGTGCTCTATTTTATTGAATGCTTTTTCTGCATCTATTGATATGATCATATGATTTTCATCTTTCTTGTGGTTTATGTGATGTATCACATTTATTGATTTGTGAATATTGTAACAGCCTTGCATCCCTAGAATAAGTCCCACTTGATCATAGTGTTTGATGTTTTAATATTTTTCTGGGTCCGGTTTACTAATATTTTATTGAGGACTTTAGCATCTATGTTCATGAGGGATATTGGCCTGTAATTTTCTTTCTCTGTAGTGTCTTTATCTGGTCTTGGAATTAGGATAATTCTGGCCTTGTAAATATAGCGTGGAAGTATCCCTCTTTCTTTCTTTCTTTCTTTCTTTCTTTCTTTCTTTCTTTCTTTCTTTCTTTCTTTCTTTCTTTCTTTCTTCCTTCCTTCCTTCCTTCCTTCCTTCCTTCCTTCCTTCCTTCCTTCCTTCCTTCCTTCCTTTCTTTCTCTTATTTATTTGTTCGTTAATCCTCACCCAAGGCTATTTTTTTCATTGATTTTTAGAGAGAGTGGAAGAGAGGGAGAGAGGAAATAGAGAGAGAGGACATTGATGTGAGAGAGAGACATCGATTGGTTGCCTCCCACATTCACTGCCTTGAACCCACACCCAGCTAAATGCCCTTGGCTGGGAATTGAACCCGAGACCCTTTGGTCCTGACTCTCTGGCCACTGAGCCATGTTGGCCAGGGCCCTCCTCTAATTTTTTGAAATAGTTTGAGGAGGATAGGTGTTAGTTCATCTTTGAATGTTTGGTAAAATTCATCTGTGAGGCCGTCTGGTCAGGACTTTTGTTGGTTTGCTGGGAGTTTTTTTTTTCTTTCCTTACTGCTTACATATCATTAGTTGTTATTGGGCTATTCAAGTTTTCTGATGTTCTTGACTGTTTTGGAAGATTGTATGTTTGTACGAATTTGTCCATTTCACCCAGGTTGTCCCATTTGTTGGCATATAGTTGGTTGCAATATTTTTTTACAGTCCTTTGTATTTGTGTGATGTCAGTTGTTTCTTCACTCTTTCTTTTCTTTAAAAAAATTTGTTTTCATTTTATTTTTCCATCACCTTTTATCTCCTTTATGCCCTATTCCACCTCTACCCACTCCACCTCTGCAATCACCACACTACTGTCCACGCCCATGAGTTCTCTCTCTCTCTCTCTTTTTTTACTCAATCCCTCCACCCCCTCTCCCCCCCCCCCCCCGCACCCCTCCTCCCCCTGCACTCCACCAGGGCTGTCTGCCTGCTCTCCCTCTATGAGCCTGTGAGGTCATGTGGTACTTGTCTTTCTCTGTCACTTATTTCACTTAGCATAGTTCTCTCCAGGAGCATCCATGCTATTGCAAAGGGTAAGATTTCCTTCTTTTATACAGCCGAGGAGTATTCCATGATGTAAATGTCTCACAGCTTTTTTTATCCTCTCATCTCCTGATGGGCATTTGGGCTGTTCCTTAACCTCCCAGCCTCAGTCACCTCGGTATAAAGGGAGCTTTGTGGTAAGAATCAGAGGTGCTTTAAGTAAGGCAATGGGCACATGTGCAATGAATGGTGCTTGTTATTGCGTGGTCCTTCTCATGCTCCCTCACAGGCTCATAGAGGGAGAGCAGGCAGACAGCCCTGGGGGAGTGCAGGGGGAGGGAGGGTGTGGGGGGAGGAGGGGGGAGGGATTGAGTAAAAAAGGAAAAGAGAGAGAGAAGGACCACGCAAAACCAACCTGTTTTTCCTAAGCATCCCGCCTGTGCTCCTGCAGTTACCCACCTAGACTGGGGCGTGATGGGCTTCCTTTTTCTCTTTATTTTTACAAGAGGCATTTTTTTTCCTTTGAAGAGAATGACTGAAATTTAAACAAAATAATGAAAAACTTTGTAACCCCAAATAAACACAGAGTGAAGCGTCCAGGCCCCAAACCTATTTAGTGGTTCATGCTCCATTCCGCTTGTTATTCCCCCGGATCATGCTGCGGGCACAGCGCCGTGGCTGGTGACTGCACCTCCCGGTTCACACCATGTCACGCTTGGCGGTTTGTGATGTAATTGAACTGCCCACAGTCTGACTGCTCTCCCTCTGGGTTTGTCGGTTTGTTCCCTCATTTGCTGCCGGCCTTCCCCACAACATAAGCTCCATGACTGTTTGCTGAATGAATGAGTGAAGTCACACATGTCCTTGCTATGAAGGAATTTAGAATACTAACGAGTTGACACGTATTGAGCATTTTCTGCCTCCCAGTCACTGAACGCAGCATTTACATACATGGTCCTGTTTAATTCTCATAGCCACCCTATAAGGTGGGAGCTATGAAATCACCACTTTACAGACAACAAAACCTTGGCACAGAGAGGGGAAATTCTTGTTTCGCTCAAGGACCTGGGATGGAAGCTCAGGACTGCCTGACGTCCTACATGTGTGGATGGGTGCCAGGCAGTGCACAGGGTGTGGGGATGGGGTGCCAGGCAGTGCACAGGCGTGGGGATCGGGTGTTAGGCAGTGCACAGGGCATGGTGATGGGTGCCAGGCAGTGCACAGGTGTGGGGATGGGGTCCAGGCAGTGCACAGGGCATGGTGATGGGGTGCCAGGCAGTGCACAGGCGTGGGGATGGGGTGTCAGGCAGTGCACAGGCGTGGGGATGGGGTGTCAGGCAGTGCACAGGCGTGGGGATGGGGTCCAGGCAGTGCACAGGCGTGGGGATGGGGTGTCAGGCAGTGCACAGGCGTGGGGATGGGGTGCCAGGCAGTGCACAGGGCATGTGGATGGGGTGTCAGGCAGTGCACAGGCGTGGGGATGGGGTGTCAGGCAGTGCACAGGGCATGGGGATGGGGTGCCAGGCAGTGCACAGGCGTGGGGATGGGGTGTCAGGCAGTGCACAGGGCATGGGGATGGGGTGTCAGGCAGTGCACAGGGCATGCGGATGGGGTGTCAGGCAGTGCACAGGGCATGGGGATGGGGTGCCAGGCAGTGCACAGGCGTGGGGATGGGGTGTCAGGCAGTGCACAGGGCATGGGGATGGGGTGTCAGGCAGTGCACAGGGCATGGGGATGGGGTGCCAGGCAGTGCACAGGCGTGGGAATGGGGTGCCAGGCAGTGCACAGGCGTGGGGATGGGGTGTCAGGCAGTGCACAGGCGTGGGGATGGGGTCCAGGCAGTGCACAGGCGTGGGGATGGGGTGTCAGGCAGTGCACAGGCGTGGGGATGGGGTGCCAGGCAGTGCACAGGCGTGGGGATGGGGTGCCAGGCAGTGCACAGGCGTGGGGATGGGGTGTCAGGCAGTGCACAGGGCATGGGGATGGGGTGCCAGGCAGTGCACAGGCGTGGGGATGGGGTGTCAGGCAGTGCACAGGGCATGGGGATGGGGTGTCAGGCAGTGCACAGGGCATGGGGATGGGGTGTCAGGCAGTGCACAGGGCATGGGGATGGGGTGCCAGGCAGTGCACAGGCGTGGGGATGGGGTGTCAGGCAGTGCACAGGGCATGGGGATGGGGTGTCAGGCAGTGCACAGGGCATGGGGATGGGGTGCCAGGCAGTGCACAGGCGTGGGAATGGGGTGCCAGGCAGTGCACAGGCGTGGGGATGGGGTGCCAGGCAGTGCACAGGCGTGGGGATGGGGTGTCAGGCAGTGCACAGGGCATGGGGATGGGGTGTCAGGCAGTGCACAGGGCATGCGGATGGGGTGTCAGGCAGTGCACAGGGCATGGGGATGGGGTGCCAGGCAGTGCACAGGCGTGGGGATGGGGTGTCAGGCAGTGCACAGGGCATGGGGATGGGGTGTCAGGCAGTGCACAGGCATGGGAATGGGGTTCCAGGCAGTGCACAGCCGTGGGGATGGGGTGCCAGGCAGTGCACAGGCGTGGGGATGGGGTGCCAGGCAGTGCACAGGGCGCAGGGTGGGCCCTGCCTGCTGGAAGGGAGCCTGTAGGAAGCCTCCGAGTGCTGTGGACCCTGTGTTTGTGCTTTCCCACCGCGGACCCCGTTTCTCTCTCTCCATAAGGGACTCAATTCCTTCCCCTCCAATACCCGCAGACACACGTGTGGTTGGGTTCTGATACCCGAGTGGCAAGCTGGGACTCACTCATTGCGGGTTCTTGTCTCACGAAGTCTGAAGAATACATTCTCGGACTGAAGGATTTTAAGCAAAAGTGTGGAAGCTCATTGCAAGCGCGTACAAACTCCCCCGGGGAGGGGCCAAATGGGGAACCCTTTCTCTCTAGAATGGACCAAACCTAGTCCAGTGCGTCTCTTTGGGGGTGATAAATGCTTGCAGCTTCTTTGTCTGCCCACCCCACTTTCTGAGTGGACCCTTCCTTATCTCCTGTCCCCTGTGTTTTTCCCAACTGGCCACTTGCCCCTGTTCCCTGCATGGTTTCAAGGTTTCAAAGCAGCCCGGTGCCCCCTCTCCCCCTCCCTTTGTCATGTAACAGTCTTTTTAAAAAAATATATTTTATTGATTTTTTTACAGAGAGGAAGGGAGAGGGGATAGAGAGTTAGAAACATCGATGAGAGAGAAACATCGACCAGCTGCCTCCTGCACAACCCCCACTGGGGATGTGCCCGCAACCAAGCCCTTGACCGGAATCAAACCCGGGATTCTTGAGTCTGCAGGCCGGCGCTCTATCCGCTGAGCAACACCGGCCGGGGCTGTCATGTAACAGTCTTGTCGACTATCCGGGGGTCTGGAGTGGTCCCCCCCCCCGTCACTATGCATTCCTCTCCAGGGACCCCTCCCCTAACTGCCTCTTCTGGCTCTCACATCCTTTCCGCTTGACAGATCCTCTTCATCCTGGTGGATGCAGACGAACCCAGAAACGGTCGTATCTTCGAATACTTCCGGATCACAGAGGTCAATGTCCCATCCGTCCAAATCCTGAACTTAAGCTCTGATGCGAGGTACAAAATGCCTTTCGGGAGCATAACCTTCCAAAACCTCAAGAAATTTGGCCGCAGCTACCTGCGTAGAAGCGCCAAGGTAAGTTTGTTCTTAAAGAAGGTTTATCCAGAACCTCAAAGTCACCCCTTTTTTCCTGATTCTGCTGGCTCGGTCATCTGAATGAAGATGGAGAATAAAGGTGAGTCTCAGCTTCAATGTGGGGAAATACCCCCATATCCCCACCTCTAATCTATGCAACTTCTGCTCGGTCCTGACCCTATAGTTGCACTATCCATTCTTTATACTCAAAGTAAAGGCGTTTCCTTGGCAGGATTACCCACTGAAATGTAGGCTCCACCAGGGCTGACACCCTCATTTCGGATTCTGATGTAAGAGGTTTCCTTGCTGCCGGGCTGACCGGCAGACCCTGTGTGGCTGATGAACAGATCACTCAGACACAGGTTTCTGTGTAAGAGAGGCTAAGGGACTCTTACTTTAGTCATAAAAGCAGTCCTGTTCGTTTGCCTCGTTGGCTTTTATTGTAACAACAGCTTGAAGTCAAATTAACCTCTAAATACAATCAGCAGGGTAAGCATCCCGGAGAAAGTATATGCTTCTACAAGGTCAGTTCTTAAAGACTAAACATAGAGATTCTAGCAAAACACCCTGGGGGATTGGACTTGTTTGGAAAAGTCAAGGTAGGGGCTGCCGCCTTTGGCAAGGTCCCCTCCGAGACCCCTGACCTTTGGGAGAATCTCCTTGCAGACCTTCCAACCAAGTCCCGAGCTTCCCCACACTTGGCCTGGGGGTAGGGCTTGCTGAGGATGGAGAGGGGCTCGGCTGCATGGAGTACTCAGGATTCAGCCTCACGGGCTCGGGACCTTGATGGGAGGCTGGAGGGGGCTATTTTGCTGAAAGGCAGGAGAGGCTGCAGGGGTGGTGCATCCCCTGCTGCAGCACAGCCTCCCACTGCCTCCTCAGCACCTGCCCCCTCCCCAGCCGCCTGCGGGATTAGGGGGCCACAGCTTTTATTTTCTAAATGGGGACACTTTTGAGAGCACTGGTGACATTCTTTAAAAGTATTCTGGAGCAACTTGCCAGGCTCACCAGCATGTACGGTGACCTTTGCTCTGCGGCTTCTGTCTACATCCCCGCAGATGTCACTTCCCCGGCAGCCCTCAAGCGAAAGCTGTCTTCTCTTATGCACATTGTCCTGGGCCAGTGATGGCGAACCTATGACATGCGTGTCAGAGGTGACACGCAAACTCATTTTTTTGGTTGATTTTTCTTTGTTAAATGGCATTTAAATATATAAAATAAATATCACAAATATAAGTCTTTGTTTTACTATGGTTGCAAAGATCAAAAAATTTCTATATGTGACACGGCACCAGAGTTAAGTTAGGGTTTTTCAAAATGCTGACACGCCGAGCTCAAAAGGTTCTCCATCACTGTCCTGGGCCAAGTCTCAGGCTGGTGTCCTCCGTGCCTCTGCCGGGTCCGTCTCCTCATCCTGCCTTCAGGACGCCCTGCCCCAGGTTCTCCGGACCCCATGACTGTGGACTTGATCTGCTCCTGCCTCCTGTTGCTGCTGTTCTCTGATCATCCCCCTTTTACTCTCGAGGGCTTTTGTTCTTCACTGAAGACTTGCCCTCCACCCTGACTCTGCCATCATTTCCAGGATGTCAATGTCCAAACCCTGCTCTCTCTCCCCCCATAACTGGTGTGCCCATGCCCTGGAAGCCCCGTGCTCTACGCCACACTCGGGGGAAGGCGTTCCCTCTGAAAGCCGAGTTCCAGCTTCTGTCCTCCTAGCTCCCTTCCCCAGAGCCACAGGGTCTCCGGGCTCCTGATCCCATCGCACACGCTCTTTAGCGGCCCCTTTGTGGGCCTGGACTCCACGGCGCTTCGCTCTGATGCCGATTCTCTTCACTCCTTTATTCCTCCACCTCCCACCTCTTCTCCACCTGTAGCATTTACCAGGCAAAAACCACAAGCTTGGCTGAAGTTTGCGGGCCAGCGCTGGAGAAATGAGCATCACTGTGAGGCAGGCTGGCCTCATGGAATCACAAGCCAAACCTCCCACAGGCGCTGAGAACCATCCTGACAGCTCGGTGTAACTCCCTCTTAGTTCATTCTCTCAATCCCGGGCCCTATGTCTCCTCGCGCCTCTTTCCACGCTCAGGCTCAGCTGAGCGCTCTACTCAGATCAGTAAGAAAACAGAAGGTTTTAGGGAGGGCCCCTCACTTTCCAGTGCCACACCCACAAGCCTACTCGGAGCTCTGCCCATTCTCTCTCTCTTCCCTCTGGTCACCTCTCAGAGGGGCCCGTCTCCCTGTCAAGGGCCAACAGGGTTTCTTGTGCCCTTGGCTAGAAAGGAACATCCTTCATGTAACTTAGGAGCTCCCCCCGGTGACAAGTCTCCACCGTGGTCACCACTTCCCATCTCTCATGCCCTGTCCTCACACCATTTGTGCTCTTTTGGGAAGAATCTTCCAGTCCTTTCTACAAGCTGGAGAGGGGAGGAAGGCGGGCCTTGTGGGAGAGGAGTTTGTTGAGCTGGGCAAAGGCCAGGCAGCAATGACTTGTACGCATATGAGGGACCTGATATCCTCACAGCAGTGGGAAGGCAGACGGCTGGCAGGAGAATAAAGGTGTGGAGAGGGTGAGGAGGAGATGCATGAGAACACTAGGGGCTGCGAGAGGCTTTAGGCGGGAGATGAAGGCTACCTGGACTAGGTTGGTAGCAGTGCAGACAAAGAGAAGGGTGTGGATTCAAGACGTATTCAGAAAGCAATGTTTGTAGAGAAAATGTCTGTTGAGATTGACACCACTTCCTCCAAAGAGAAGCGAGAGCTGGGCTTGTTGTTTCCTTCCTTCACTCACAGACTGTTCATTGAGGTCCTAGTGTTTACCCAGCATTGGACTCCCAACACGGAAGGGAGAAATGCCTCGTGTGGTAGGCACAGTAACCAAATCCCAGAAAGATGAACATGAGTAATAACGTTGCATAAGTGATACAAGGAGCAGCACCAAGTGTGATGAGAGTGTGTGGTACCAGGCACTGAGCTGGTCTTGAGAAAGTCAGGGAATGGTTCCCTTAGCGTAGTTCTGAAGGATAAATCCGAGTTCACCAGTGAGAGAGGGGAGCAGAGGGGTGAATGAAGCTTGGGGGCAGCTCTCCCTGCAGAACAGCAAAGCGAAGGCCTGAGGCGGGAGGAAGGCCAGCCCTCTGGGTGAATGGAAGACCGATATGTCTGACGAAAGCACAGACGAGGGTGATGAGCTTGGGGAGCGGGCAGAACCGGGTGTGATGACATCGGTTGTGTAAGTTATCTTGGCTTTGATTCTTGGTGTAATTGGGGACAGCTAGCATTTTGTGGGGGAACAAACTCAAGGTATTAAAGACATGAAGCTAGCTCTCATCTAAGCTTTCTAAGAATCAATTACAGGCAAACTGCCTTTCTCCCACATCTCCTATTGCGAACAATTCCTTCTCGACCAAATTGTTCACAGAAAAAAATGTCTCTGCTGTTGAACCAAACTTCAATCATTAGCACAATTTTAAAACATAAAGAGGCCGTCAAGAGTGCTGCTGCTGCTCAGGGTGTGAAAGAAGCAACGACCACAGGCAATTGAAAGGGTAGAAAAACTGTTGTTGATTTGGATAACGGGGAAGCAGTGAGCCCTGACAGCATTTCAGAGGCGGTGATCTGTGAAGCGAAGATGCCGCATGCTGACCCGAGATGCCCCTGAACCAGTGCTGAATGTGATTCCTTTAAGGCTGGGAGGGGGCAGTTTGATCCATGTAAAGAAAGACGTGTTTGTTCATAGATCAAACAGCACATTAGACATGCACTGTATATAAGAAAGGTTAAAACAGGGAGTCATTTGGGGGTCTGGAAAGGATGAATTACATTTACATTATTTCTAATGGGAAAAATGATTTGGTTTTCGAACAAATTGCTTCTCGAACTGTTTGGAGCCTGGCCTCCTCCTCAGCCCTCTGACCCCCATTTACCCCGTACAACCCAGCCTGACATCAAGCTCATGATGGACCTCAGCATCACACATGCTTTCCCAGGGTCTTGTAAGAACAAGAGCACACGTTCCATGGTTTCCGGGGAGGGCAGGGGGCGGGCAATGAGGGGGGAAGAGGGGGGACTGCCGACCCTTTTCGGGAGACCACTGACCCCTCAAAGTGCTTTCTAGAAACATCAGCCCAGTGAGGAGGTCCCGCCGCACTGGGACCAGGGGCCGGTGAAGCAGCTCGTCGGGAAGAACTTCCACCCCGTGGCCTTCGACAAGGAAAGGGACGTCTTTGTGATGTTCTGTGAGTATCTCCGCAGAGGCTGCGGGAGGTGTGGGCCCAGATGTTACTTGTCAAGTGTTCCTCAATTCTCGGGCACCCAGCCTCCCGGGTCTATCTCAGCACCATCCAGGATGGTCTTCAGACTCCAAAGAGTTTGGATCAAGATGCTATCAGCGAACAATGCAACTGGGCCCCAAATTAAATTCTTGGAATGTGTGAAATTCCATCCACATACTCCAGCCTGTGATTTAGTTGTTTTTAACATATGTTTTTGTTGATTTCAGAGAGGAAGGGAGAAGGAGAGAGAGAAACATCAATGATGAGAGAGAAGCATCGATCAGCTGCCTCCTGCATGCCCAGTACTGCGGATGGAGCCTGTAACCGGGAATTGAACCTCGACTTCCTGGTGCATGGGTCAATGCTCAACCACTGAGCCACACAGCCAGGCCTGTGGCTTTTAACGAGGGCAGCGCTGATGGCTGACATGCTTGAATACTGCACACATAGGCCTGCTCACGTGCTCTCATTCAATCCTCACAGCATGCTTCTGAAAGGAGCTGCTATCATCGCTCCCACTTTACAGGCAGCGAATAAGTACCTGAACTGGGGTTGGACCTGGGCTTGACCCCGTGCCTGCGCTGTCACTGCCACATGGAGCAGAGGTTCTGGTTTGTGTCACTGATTGAGTGGCTACATTTAACTCCCTGAGTGGTGTGTCCAGTCTGGGGACCCACATCATACGTGGAAAGCATTGAGCATGTCTGGCATTGTAAGCCCAGATACGTGGGAGCTCTTGTTGTTGTTACCATTCTTTAGTTTCCAGGCTCATCTACGGACAAGGCCCTTTCCTCACTGTTTCTCATTTTAATGCGACATCCAAGGCTGGGGACCTTCTCCCCCCAGAGGCACAGAGAAGGGTGACAGTGCAGATACTCATACATCCATGTATGTAACTGCTGAAGCTTTGTTGATTGAGCCCATACAAGGAGCCAGGCATGAGTTTGCTATTTCCACACTCATTTCCTCCTCAGAACAAGCGTCTTAGGGAGGTTCGGTGGAGCCATCCATGATCCAGATCAGGGAAGCCGGCCTCAGAGAGGTCAGTCACGTTCCCCAGGTCACACAGTAAGGTGCGGGCAGAAGTTCAAATCCAGCTCTGATGCCATCACTCCCGGGAGGGAGAGCTAAGGGCTGGTTGGCATCGCCAAGGCCTGTAGGTCTCACTGGAGTGGACTCTCACCCGTAGGCGGGTGCTCAAGGCCTGCGAAGCGGGCCTGCTGCCGGTGACAAGAGGCCGGTGGCCTTGCTGTGCTTGCCCGGTGCCTGGAGCCCCGCGGATGCCCATTGGTTCTGGGAACAGGAGAAAGCACCTGCATTTTCTCAGAAGCAGGGCTGCTAGACTGGTCCCCTGGGACGTGGCCATGATGCTCCTTCCTGCTCCACGCAGGGCCCAGGGGCTCCTGAGGAGTGAGGAGGCGGGTGCTGCCGCGGGCAGGCAGCCTTGGAGGTGTCTGGCTTGTAAATGGAGGGTGATCGACCAAATGCAGTGTCTGGGCCACGGAGGCCACTCCTCACGTGGAGGAAAGAACTTCAATAGAAGGAGAGAAGGCGAGGCCTGATCACCTCTCCATCTCGAAATGGGTCCCCGATTTCCCTCCTGAGGACGAGGTGCCTGGGCCAGACTCAAAGCTCCGTGAACCGCTCATGAGGAAGCCGGGCGGCCCCTCTCCAGGGCGGTTGTACTGACCACTACCCCCTGCTCACTTCTCCGCCGTCTCCTCCCCGGGGCCAGGAGGCAGGGTGGCACCTGGGTCACAGCAGAGCAGCCTGCCTGTAACTTGCACTCCTCTGGTTAATTGACTAGGTCAGTGGTCGGCAAACTGCAGCTCGTGAGCCACATGCGGCTCTTTGGCCCCTTGACTGTGGCTCTTCCTCAAAATACCATGTGCGGGCGCGCATGCAATTGAGACTTTGTGGCCCATGCGCAGAAGTTGGTATTTTGTGGAAGAGCCACACTCAAGGGGCCAAAGAGCAGCATGTGGCTCGCGAGCCGCAGTTTGCCGACCACAGGACTAGGTGACCTGGGGCTAGGAAAACTCCTGAGCTCACACACACACACACACACACACACACACACGCGCGCGCGCGTGCGTGCACACATGCACACACTCTCAGGCATGCACACAGGCACACACACGCACGTGTGCATGCACACATGCACACACATACACACTTTCTGGCAGAGCATCTAGCATAAATATTTTTCTTCTTTTTCTGCTCCAACTGGAGCAGAAAGCTATGCTGAAGGCAACAAAGAGCAGAGGAAGCCTCCCAGCACGGGAAGTGCCGGCGTCGGGGGGAAGGGCAGGGTTTGGCTCGTGCCCAGCTGGCATGCTTGAGATGTAAATGGCCCACGTGCCATTGCAATTAAGAGGGGGTGTGATTTCAAAGCCACAGAGCCTTGCTAGGACCGGGCCAGCGTTTCCGGGAGCTTTGAGGTGGGCTGTGGCCTCAGCGCGGCCCTTGCCTTGCAGACGCACCTTGGTGCAACCAGAGCAGAGGGCTGTTCCCCGTGTTGGAGGAGTTGGGCACGAAGTACCGAAACCACTCCACAGTCACCATCGCCATGATCGACGTCACCGCAAACGACATTCAGCTGGTGCGCCTGGACCGGCACCCCTTCTTCAGGCTCTTCCCCGCCAACTCGCAGCAAGTGAGGGCTCCGGGGTCTCGGAACTGGGAACCGACCATGTGATTCTCATGATGCAGTTTCTCCTATCCCAGCTCTGCCTGCTGCCAAGCCAGCCTCACGCTCAGCTCCAGGCATAGCTGCTCTCCTGCACAGAGAGTTTTCCATTTGCTCCCACAGTGGTCCTAAGACTCACTGTCACTGGCCCAGCTTAGGGCTGCTGACCCCTGACCCCATCACTGTGGCTCAGTGGATGCGGGGGTTTGGAGAGGGAAGGCCCAGGCTCTATGGTCCCTGTGGCACCCAGACTCTAGGGGGAAATTGCCACATGAATGCTGGGGTGCAGTTGCTGGAAGAAGGAGGGATGCACGGGAGAAAAACAATCCCTGTCTTTGACACTTCGGTATCATAGTCAGCAAATGACATCCGTGTTCAAGGAACACTCTCCATGCTGTTTGGCCCAGTGGGGCAGGTGTCAATCAAAGAATTACAGCCAAGGTGCTCCTCCTGGAAGAGCGTGACTGAGCATGTGTGTGTGTGTGTTGGGGGGGAGGTCATGACTTGGGCCCGTCTCCAATGCCATAGGGATTGGAGAGGCCAGATTCGGGAGGACAGAGGCGGCGGGGAGTTGTGATGCAGACAGGGGGTCTTGAGGAAGAGTAAGGGTTAAACAGATTAGGAGGGAGACGTGAACGAGGGTGGGAAGCATAGTGAGGATGGCCACAGCCCGTGAAGGGCGTGCCGTCCTCCTGGTGCAGCAGGTGTGGGTGGGGAGTCGTGGGAAGTGAGCTGGATCCGAAGCTGCTCTGCCGCAGACCTCCCGGCAGCTGACAACTGTTCAGCCGACCAGTGGGCGGTGAGCAGCTCCCTCATCCTATTAAAGGTGCAAGAGGAAGGGAAGTAGCGATGCTGAGCAGCAGCATGTGCCGGAGGTTATGTGAACTAGGAGCTATTCTTCCTCCTCTTGTAGCAATAACAGGAATAGCAAATGTGGAGCATGCTCACCGCGAGCAGGCACGCCCTCAACGCTCTCCACTCAGGAACCCACTGAGTCCTCTAGCAGCCCCAGGCGGCGAGGTGACCTGCATGCTGCAGGCAGGGAAGGGAGTCGGAGAGTTAGCAGCTAGACCGCAGTGCTGCAAGGAGGCCAGAGGCAGAGCGGAGCTCCTGCAGGTGGCCCTGGCCCGCCCTCTGAGGGGTTTTTATCTTTACCTTGGAGCCTTGGCTATGGGGCTCAGTGGCGAAGAAGCCTGCCATTGCATGCATGCAGGCAGTTGGGAATTCCACCCATTCATCCATGCAGCGATCCCCGTCTCCTGCAGGCGAGGCTGCGCCTGACTGTCCGCTTTCTCCCCAGGAGGTACTGTACACGGGAGAACACACCGTGAAGGGCTTTTCTGACTTCCTGGAAAGTCAGATCCAGGCCAGGACTGAGGAGGGAGATGAGGTAAGGTGAACAGCACCCCTGGATTCTTATATCTCACAGAACAGGAGGAGCTCAATGGCTAGGGCAGTGTGTGCCGAGGGCCCCTGACCATGTGCCCCACGGAGATAGAGGGAAAGCAGTCAGGGCACTTAGCTGAGGAAGCAGACGGCAGACTTAGAGACCTCAGGGAGGGCGGAGGCCCTAAGGCCGCTCGGGGCTCCCCAGGCTGCGCCCTGAGCCTCCTGTCCCCAGCAGGTAACCAGGTGTCGTAGCGGGATCCCGCGCTCTGATGACATCATTCTCCTGAGCAGTGGGATGCCAGTCCCCACCCTCACTCCACTCATGCTCTGCGAGCCCCTCCTGGAAGGTGCCGTGTGCACTAGTGAGGGCCCTTCCCGTCACCATGTCAGAAACACGACTCTCTGGCTTAAACAACAGAGAGGTTTATCCCCCACACCTGGCAGAGCACCAGGCCTGGCGCCTCAGACGCTCACGCTGTCTGTGTCTCCCACCTCTTCCTTCAGTGCTGACTTCATCTCCAAGGAGTCGCTTCCACCTGGAGGGCCAGCGATTGCCCCGCGGCACTAAACGAACACCCTCCCCGCGTAGCAAGCCCCTACTTCTCATAGTCCAAGCAGATGTCCTGGGCAGGGTCCTATTTGCCAGGCCTGGGCCACAGGCTCAGTCCCCGAGCTCAGCAAGGGGCAGCCACACCCCGGGACTTAGCGTGGAGGAAGGATGGCTCCCCGCGGGCAAAGCCACACGTGGGCACTCCCCCAGCCAAGCCAACGGGCCTCCTGCCCACTAGATTCTCCAGGTGATGCTCTTTGGATAATTCCAGGAAAAGAGGGCTTGGCAGTTACCATCACAATTATCACATACTTTTTGCCTCTTTATTTCTGTATCCTCCTCCTTCCTCCCCTCCCTCCTTTTCTTGGATAGCTGACGTCTGTTGAGCAAAGTGAAGTGACAGAAGAGGAGGTACTAGCTAAGGAAGAGTTTCCTGAACAGCAGTTGCCTGAGCTGGAGAATTCGACCAAGTTGGAAGAGCCAGTTGGGCAGAAGGAAACAACTGAGGCGGAGGAGGGAGAGGAGGGAGAGGAGGAAGAGGAGGAAGAGGAGGAGGTGGCTAAGCCAAAGGAACCACCAAGACCAGAGCAGAAGCCAAGAGTGAAGGAAGAGCTGTAGCTTTCTCCACTGCAGGCAGGAGGCAGGTGCCTTGTCCAGGTCCTGGCATGACGCTCTGAGGGACCTATTCCAGTAACATTGCATTTCCCTGTGGGGGTGGGAGGGGCTGGCTAATAAAGGCGCTGGGTGTTTCCGCTCTGCTCTAGTCACTGCCTGTGTGCCAGGGGGTGCTGCCTGCAAGAGCTTAGGCCTGGAACTCAGACAGAGCTGCGCGGGAAGCCCTCAGGGCAGAACTTCATGATCACGGCAGCAGTTTCCCAGAGCATGGAGTTTAGAGGGGGCGGGCCACTTAGCCACTGTGCATACACCACCTTGCCTGGCGGGGCCCCCGCAGTTTGGCTAAAACTTTCCAGTGAGGGCATTGATTTGTTTGCGTTGCACTTGGGCACAGTAAGAAAGAGATCCAACCCCAACGGGCCCTCACTCTTCCACGGTCAGTCAGGGACCCAGTCTCTCCAGCATGACTCCACCCACTCCCTCCACTGACCCTCCCACGGCCTCTGTGTCCAACCCATGCGGCTGCAGTGGGCTCTCATGGGCAGCTCTGTGCCACTCTGTGCCTCTGGCCGGCCCCCTCCAAACTCCATGCTCCGGAAAACTGCTGCAGTGATCATGTCACAAGCCACAGTCAGTCAGGCTTACAGCACCACCTTGTGTAAACCTCAAATGGCATCTTTGTTGCTTTTAGAATAAAGTCCAGTCTGCGCACCGGGCCTTCAAGGCCCAGGAAGGTCTGGTCGGTGATCTCTCCCACTCGATTCCTAGGCTCCAGCCTAGTCTTTGAACAATTCAAACTCTTCCTCTCTCTTCATGGTTACTACTTCCGCAGAAACGCACATGCAATACACGCTCCTCCCTAGACCTTCTCGCAGCTGTGTCCCTTTTATCCTTCATCTCAACCCAATGCCACCCCCTGCAAGAGGCTTCCTGGCCGCCAGGGTGTGGGAGCATCAGATGGTCTTGCTCTGCACTTTCCTGCCCGCTGAGCGGGAGCCGGGGAGCAGACCTGCCTCCGCCCTTGCATTCCCCAGCCCGGGACTCTGCCTGGACATAGCTGCTGCTTAAGTGTTCATGGACCAAGTGGGATTCCATGTCAGACAGCAGAAATGCAGGATTCCAGTCACCCCGACAGGGACAGGTGCTGGCAGTGTTGCCCTGAGCCAAATGCGACTGGGTGAGTTTCCCAGCATTGCCCTGACAGAGACCACACACAGCAACACATGTATTTGCTTCCAGCTCTAGAGACCAGAAGCCAGACCCAGTCCCCCGGGCTGGCCTGGGGCCTCGGGCCCGGCCCCCTGCAGCACCCACAGATGTGCTTTTCTGGCTTCTGGGGGCTGCTTGCGTTCCTTGGCTTGTGGCCTCTTTCTTCCTTGAGTCTCCCTGGCCTCTTGTTTCACCCTCACATCTCCTGCTCCTCGACTCTAATCCTCCCTCCCCCCGCCCTTGTAAGCATCACTGTGAAGGCAATGTTGCCTGGGGAACCTCTTCATCCCAAGACCCTGAACTTAATTAAACCCAAAGTCCGGTTCTCTGTGTGACACGCATGGGTTGGGAGATTAGCCATAGACACATCTCGGGCCATTCTTCAGCTGACACAGACTGGCGCTGCTCATTGGTGCATTGCTCAGCAAGGTGGTACTAGGCCTCCTCTTGGGAAAGGAACCAAGGCCTCCACAAGCCACCGGGGCCTCCACTTTCTACCCATTCTGTGAGGCAGAGGCCACTCCCACCCCAGCCCCACCCAACCTGGCCTGTGGCATCCAGGTGAAACGGGAAAAGCCAGGGCTGGAACTTCCCACAGGGGCAGGTGCTAGTGTTCGGGACACGATGCAAGACCATGTGGCTCCCAGTTGCAGGAAGGGTCCGCAGGGGATGCTAGGACAGCATCACGTGGAACAGAGGCCTTGACTCGTCATGCGCTGGGGGCTGTGTGTTAGCTGCAGGCCCTCTGGTGTGATGGGGCCTCAGGAAGTGGGGGAGCAGGTGGGGGGAGCGGGACAGGTAGGTGGGCCAGGTGATGCCCTCTGTTGGGCGGGTCTTCTCCCCTGTCTCACCCTCTGCCCCTTCCCAACACACTCTACTCTCACAAAAACCCTTTGTGTTCTGTGTGATCAACTTTTCAAAACACCTTTGCTCTCTCAAGACCTAAAATCATTTATTCCTGTAACTCTCATGACTGAGCACGGAATATTCTTTACCCCAAGGAAAGCCATACATCATAAATACCAGTGACGTTTAAGCTTTAGTATGGACTTAGCACAGCTGCTGTGCGAACTGGGGGGACCGCCCCAACGCTCTGAACCCGTCCTCTCTGTCCCCGCTGCACTGTGTGAGACAGCAGATGCGGGAGCCTTGACAGTGTCCGGCCCAGGGAGGCCTCAGCCACAGCCGCCAAGACGGTGGAGCTCGTCTCCTGCCGGGTTTGAAAGTTGAAGGAAGCGTGTTCCAGGGAATAGGAACTGCTGAGAAATGGAGCGAGGTTTCCTCAAAACCAAGTATATTTGAGCTTTGGGCGCGTCTCTAGGAGTAGTCGAGGGGACATTGATTGAACTTGGCAATAGGGCTGTCTTGGTGACACTGAGCAATGCCAACGGAGCTCCGATTCGGAAAGCAAATCGGTGTGAACAGAAGCAGTCAGTGGTCAGAGCCGTCTTTTGAGGAGTTGGACTATGAAAGGTGGGCAGTTGGGTGGTGGCTGGAGGGGGTGTGGGTCCAAGCAAGACTTCTGTAGAGAACACTCCAGTGGTGGAGAGAAGGGCGAAAGGGGGTGAGTGAGGGTGAGAGAGAGGAGCTCTGAGCAGAGAGAAAAGTGCTGCCTCCACCAGCATGGGGGGGAGGGGGAGGAAGGGGGAGGGGGGGAAAGGGGTCGCCGGGGAGGGCGTGGGCCATGAGGCTGAGGCGGGAGGTGAAGGCAGCACGAGGCCGCCACATGCGCAGGGCTCATTGCTGTCAAGCGCAGGCGGTATTATTATTTGGGGGTGGCAGGGCCATGGAGGTGACTGCCATTGAGGGGGCAGCTTACTGGAGTCACTGATCCCGAGGGGAGGCCGGCTCTGTGCCGTTTGGGGCACAGGGCAGCGCCGGGGTGAGTGGTGGTTCAGGGGGAAGGTGGTTTCCCGGGGAAGCAGCAGGCAAGGGGTGAGCAGGCTGGGCCTGGCCAACTTGAATAGTGTCAGTAGCTCTGGGACGGGGGAGGGGGCGCTTCCCTGAGTTGCCTGGCGCCTGGCCCCTGGGAAGTTTGGCAGGGGAACAGGGACCTGGGTGTGTGAGCCCCTCCAGGGGTCTGGGGTGAGGGCTTCGGGCCGGTAGGTTTGCAAGTGAGAGACGCTCTCTCAGGCCAGCTCTCTGCTGTCTGGGGGAATCAGTGGCCCTGGGAGGGCGATCACCCCCAGAGGTGAGAGTGTCCAATAGAGAAGCAGACCGGCCTGTTCTTAGACTCGTGCGGAATCTCCAGCCCGCACTCCCGGGCTCCTGCCCAGACGCCCAGGCACCGCGAGCCTCCGCCGTGTGCGCTCCACGGACACCCAGGCCTGAGTGTGCCGGGCCTCCTGGATACCAACGGGAAAGGACATCGCCATGCAGGTGAAAAAGCACATTAAAAACTTTCATTCATGTCCTTATTCCTAAGCAATAGAAGGAAAGGACGCATTTCTGCAGGGACCAAAATGGCCGGAAAAGGCACGTGATAAGTCACAGAGGTGACAACTCCCTAGCATGGAGGGTTGCAGAAGTGAGTGAGGAGGTGTTGCTGACATCTTTTCTCAGGGTCGTGAGCACTGCGGTGGATGTAGACTGGCATTCACAGCTCTGGGCAGCTGTTCACGAAGAGGGATCAGAATTCTTTATCTTTTTTTAAAAAATATATTTTATTGATTTTTACAGAAACATCAATCAGCTACCTCCTGCACACCCCCCACTGGGGATGTGCCCGCAGCCAAGATACATGCCCTTGACCGGAATCGAACCGGGGACCCTTGAGTCCGCAGGCCGATGCTCTATCCACTGAACCAAACCTGTTAGGGCAGGATGGGAATTCTTAAACCTCTGCCACCTCTGTGATGGGAAGTTTTCCTACAAAATTAGCCCGAAGTGATGGCCCGGGACTGCCAGTCACCCTCCACTAAATGACACAGGTCATGAGGGCCCCGGGGAGCCCGGTCCACGCACATTGCTTTTCCTCAGCACGAGGGACTCAGGCGGCTCCATCCCTGGCGGGGCAGAGGCAGAAGGTGGAACCGAGGTATTTTCTCCCCGCGCCTGTGGCAGCCTCGGCACTGACTTCCATGGCAGGCAGGCCCTGAGTGCCTGCCTTTCCTTCAACCAGCACAGCGAAGTGACCCCAGGAAGGGAAGGCGATGGCCTCCCGGCCGACAGTCAGCGACTGATTGGCATTCAGATGGCTGACTCCAAGGTCCATTCGGTCCTGAAGTTTATCCGCCCGCCAAGGGCCCTTCTGCATGGAATGCAGGTTTCTGTGTCACAGCGTGGGCCTGGTCCCAGGTCTGCAAAACCGTCTGCCTTTGACCTTCAGCCTCTGTCAGTTCCTCTCCTGCTCACGTGGGGACCCTGAGGGTGGGACACCTCAGAGGGCGCCCTCTGCAGTCCGGGGGACCCTGGGGGGCAGCCCAGGCCCCTGCCAGTGCCCACGAGGAAGCTTTGTCCCCGCGCCTCCCCAGGTATTTCCTGACTGAGGAGCCTCTGATGCCAAAAGGCGCAAACAGGCCTTGTGTCTGCGACCAAGTGTGACCCTCTGCTGGCACCATTTGGGGTCTCTGCCCATTAGGAAAGCGACAGCCTCGCAGCCTAGAAAGGAAAAGCCGTGTGAAGGGGGACTATTCCAGCCCCCAGGAAAGTAGTCTCAAGAAACGGCTAGAGAGCAATGGGAGGAGGGCGAGCCGCGGGCAGCTTTGTACAGGGGAGCACTCACTTGGAAGATGGAGATGGTTCTCTGTCTCAGGCTCAGGGAAGGCACCTGCAGGCTCTCCAGCCACCTCTCCCACCTCGTCTTCCGTGGCTCCCATTCTGGTTTAGGGGGGGGGAAGCAGGGGCAAGGAAATGAAGAAATTGGACACTTGAGTCAGACCTAGATTCTTGGATTCTTGGTAAGTCAATCGCCCTTTCTTTGAGCCTTTGCTTTCCTAACGACAATGACGACTATTTGTTCACATGTTCACCAACTATTAATTAAGTGCCTACTTAATGTTAACGAAGGCCTGGGGAGGATAACGCAGTGCACAGAGCACCTGTGGTATGCTGGGCCCTGCTGTGCATGCATCCTTCTACTTCCCTGTGACAACAAGATGCCCTGAGTTATCACCCCATAGTATTTTCCAAACTATGGATCAAACCATTCGCTGGTCATGACATCATTTGTGGATTATATCCAGAATCTTCTTTTAATTAAGCACAATAGAATATGTCAGCAAACAATACACACAGTGACGATAAGAACTGCTTTATAGAACCTTTATTCCGTGTGTGTGTGTCTGTGTTGTGTGTCTTTGCATGTGTGTGTCTGTGTGTCTATGTGTCTGTTTGTGTCTCTTTGTGTGTGTCTGTTTGTGTGTTTGTGTGTGTTTGTGTGTGTCTGTGTGTGTCTATGTGTGTGTCTATGTGTGTGTCTGTGTCTCTGTGTGTGTGTCTGTGTGTGTCTGTGTGTGTGTCTGTGTCTCTGTGTCTGTGTGTTTCTGTGTGTGTGTCTCTATGTGTGTCTGTGTGTGCACATGCATGAGCAGATGCTCTGGGTCCTGGCATGAGAGACTTTCCTTGTAGCAGGTCCTGATCACAGGCCGGAAAGCCCTGCTCCAGGACACGAGTTCTTCTGAAGTTGTCTTGCATAGCTTGGCCCCTCATGGGCCCTCGGTCTGTGGGAGCAATGACCCCTGTTTCATCGATGAGGAAACTGAGTCTTAGTGAGTTGAAATGCCTTGTCCAATGTCACTGTTCGGTCCTGGTGACAGGCTCCAAGTTCCACATCTATGACACCATGTGACCCCCTTTTGCTGCTGTGACAATTGGGGTATCAGTAGTTCCCATCTAAGAGTACTTCAGCCAACTGAATGACATCAGAGGGCCCACTGAAAGCATTGAAATGCATTGTGAAGGTTAAGAGCTGCAAGAGGTCTGTTTTCCTGGGCGTGTCGCTCTCTGTTTGGCACATAGTAGCTACTCAATAAAAGCTGCTGAGTGAATAAATGGATGGAGGCCTGCTGAAAGCACCCCAGCCGCAGATCAGGGCTGGCTGTTAAACTGAAAGCTGCCTCCAGCAGTGATGCCTCAGATGCTCCTCATGTTGCTGCTCCTGCCGGAGGAGAGGCTCTGTCTCTCAGACGCAACAAGACTGGGGAGGCCGCAGCTGGACGAGGGTGGGTCACAGAGAGGAACCCCCTGAGCAAGGGCCAAGTGTAGCTCATGCGTACGGTGCCTCCTGGAGCACCCTCGGCTCAGGGACAGTGGTTAGGGCGTGTCCATCCACACACCTGTTCCCAGCTCAGGCTTTGGGCGAGGACCCCCACGGGCTGACTCGTTCTGCCTTTGGGCAGGTCTTCCCGAGCCCGAGGAGCTGTGAAGGAAGGCAAGAGAGGACGGGCGGCTGTGCACTCTGAGCTCAATGCTGTGTGATCATAGCCGCAGCCACTGACGCCTTGGACGCAAGTAAGTGAGGTGTGTGTGTGGGGGGGGGAGGGAGGGGGCAATGCACCTTCAGCTGGAGCGGCCTCCACCCCTCCCCTGTCACACTTGGGCTTTGCGAATCTTTTATTCTAAGTGTGTTTTTACACTTTAATGTACACTGGCCTCACCCAGGAAGAGAGGACTGAGACTCTGTGTCGGACATGCTCCTCGGTGATGCTGAGGCTGGGGCTGGGACCACACACGAGGCGGATTCGAGACCCACAGAAGCCCCGGGACATGCTCCCCACGAGAGATTTGAACACTCCCAGTGGCTCCCCAATAGTGCCCCTTTTAACCGGAGGCCATTCCACCCGGGTGAGCATTGCCCTCACTCTGCGTCAGCTTCTCCCAGAGAAGGGAGTGGGGCGCCTCCTGGAGTTGGGGGGCTTTGGGCCAGTAAATGCCACTGTGATGTCATAGTCAATTGCACAGCAGCTCCTGGCCTGCCACCTGCGTCTGTGTCCTCGCTCTGCTGCTTACCAAGTGCTTGAGCCTTCTGAACCTGTTTCCTCATCTTTAAAATCAGGGTCGATACAGAAGTGACCCCACAGGCACCTGGTGAGAATCCCACACGGAAGAAGGAAAGGGCGACGCCCTGTGCGGAGCGCCCACACGGGCTCCTTATTCCACTGTTATCACTGTCATGGGGACAAGAAACTGGCTGCCACTGCGGGGAAGTGAGGTGAAGTGGGGGGTCTCAGAGAGGAGGCGACGCGGAGTGGCGCCTTAACGAAGGTTTGCCATGAAAGGAAGGAGACGGGGAAAACATAAAATGTGCAAACTGGGCAAAGGGCAGCGGCCACTGGACCCGAGCGCTGAGCTCGGCCTTGCTCCTCGGAGTGCGGAGGGGGCACATTCTGAGCCGGCTGGAAGGCGCTGCTTCTCCAGGGGCGGCCCCGCGGGCAGACATCCCGCAGGGGTGTGCTCCCCACGGTGCCCTGCTCTGAGCTGGACTCTGCAGGCAGCTGCTCTGCATGTCACAGCCTGACCGCCTGAGGGAAGGCTGGGCGGCCACCACTCCCCCACCGGCGGCGAGTGCCACGGGCGGACTGCACCGCTGAGCGCGCCTCCCCAGCCGCCCCCCGCCCCGCCCCCCGCCCCCCCCGCCCCCCCCCCCGCTCCCGGCCCCGTGGGCTTCAGGGCCACTGGGCGCATCCTTGCTGTGCCTGTGACCCTGAGACACGGCCCTGGGTAGGACCTGTGGGAGGTGCGGTGCAGAGGAGAATGCACATTGGGCAACAAGGACTCCGAGGGCCCTGGTGAGACCAGGGGGAAGGGCGGGCGCTGAGAAATGCCAGCCCCAGGGGAGGGCCCACTCCTGTGCATGAGCTGCATCTGTCACTGGCAAGCGATCCTTCCCGCAGACAGACAGTAACAGTAGAAGCAAGCAGTGAAATAGTTACTTCCAGCAGCTGTATCGCACTTCCCTCAAGGGTTAGAAACAACCCCGCCAGCGGCTCCCATGGCCCAACACGCAGCCTGGGGCCCGGGCTCTGGTGCACGGAGTAGACACATCGGCCACCCGTCTCCTGATGCGGGAAGGCGGGAAGAAATTGCGATGGCTCGTGAGCTCCTTCGGTTTGTTGTTCCGTTTTACTGGGACTCACTGTTATGTAATGGAGGGACGGCGAAGGCTCCCAAACCATCCTATTTGCACCCCACTTAGGGCAACATGGTGCTGCGGTGGGCCACCTGGACCCATCCAGTGAAGTCTTGTGTCTCCATCATCTGAGGGGAGATCATGGGAGATCAGCCCGAGGCCACTCCAAGCTCTGTGGCTGACGGCTGGGCGGCTTTGAGCCTGGGCTTGGGGAGGTGCCAGGTCCTGGATGTGGTCTCAGCCCCTGGCCCTGCCGCCCGCCCCTTTAGAGCTCTGTCCTGGGCCTGGGTCTGGGGAGGTGCCAGGTCCTGGATGTGGTCTCAGCCCCTGGCCTTGCCGCCCGCCCCTTCAGGGCTCTGTCCTGGGCCTGGGTCTGGGGAGGTGCCAGGTCCTGGATGTGGTCTCAGCCCCTGGCCTTGCCGCCCGCCCCTTCAGGGCTCTGTCCTGGAGCACTGGCTGCAGGCAGGGCCGCTGACATCCAGACGCCTCAGCGCGTGCCAGCGCTGGGCTGCCCGGAGGAGGCCTTCACAAACCCGCGGGGCAGCCTGTGCTCAGGCCCAGAGGGCGACGCCAGTGGTGGCCCTCCCTGATGGCCCCTATGGGGTGGGCCAGGGCTGGGGTGCGGCTGTCCCGTCCCTGCTCTGACTGGTTGATGGCTTGGGTGAGGGCTCTGCCTGGCCAAGCCTCAGCTCCCTAATCTGTAAACGGAGAGCGTGATCCCCAGTTCGGGGGCCACGAGGGTGAAGTGAGTTTCTGTGTGTGGAGCGATTGGGGTGTGACGGGCACGGGTACGCCCCTGTCTTCACTTTAGGGTCAAGGAAAGCGGGCTGTGCAGCCATGGAGACAGCCCCCACTTTACAGATGGGAAAGGTGGCCTGCAGGGCAGCGGCTGTTCTCAGCCTCTTGGCACCTGGCGGGTCCAAAGCAGAGCTGTGCATCTCTGGAGGGGGAGGAGCGGGGGACCCGGACCTCACTCAGAAGCCTCTGCAAAGGGACCCCAAGCTCCAGGTGGGAGGAGAGCAGTGTTTCCTCCCACCTCCCCATCCCCTCAAAAGGGAAAGAAGAAAAGGAGGAAGAAGAGACTAACTTGATGACCACGGTGATGACCTGGCACATGGCTCAGGCTTTGTGTTTGAGAAGGAAGCGTGGCAGCCGGCGAGGAGCCGGCTCACACAGCCCGTGTGCTGTGGGCCTCGGGGTCTGTGACCCTCTCTCCGCACCTGGAGGCAGACGGCAGCGTCACCGCGGTCTAAGGCCGTGAGGAGAGCAGCCCCCCGGTGGCTGGAGAAAAGCCCTTGGTTTCAGGTCCTACTCAGATGCTCACGATTTTTCTCATCTGCCCACCTCCCCATCCCGGAAGCATGAAACCCACGCTACGTCCAGCAGCGCCCTCTACCTGACGGCGGGGCCACCGTCCGTGGTGTCCACATCAACATCAACAGCAGCTGCGGGGGTTCCTACCCCTGGACATGAGGGTCAGCCCATGGCCAGGTGCGGCCAGAGCGGGTCCCAGTACCCTCGCCCAGCTCCGTGCCACACCCTTTACCCACAGGCCTCAGCTTCCCTGCACTGCCTCCCCTGGGGAGCCAGCAGGGGCACAGGAGGCAGTGCTGTTGGGTGGAGGAGCCAGCCACAAAGCTTGGAGCTCAGATGCAGATGGTTTGGGAAGTTGGTGGCCCCGTGTGGTGTCTTTCTCCCTGTGAAATGCTTGCAATCCTCCACCGCCTTTCCTCCAAGCACAGCACTGCCCTGCGGCTATAGAGGGGAGGTGGTGGGCCAGAGGGAGACGGGACCTGCTGTGGGCTGTGGGAAAATCATATTCCATATCAGAACCTTGGCTTTCCTTTTTTCTCTGCAAATAGGAGTTTGATTAAAGATGGATTTACAAATTGTGCTTCATGGAGTTTGAGGGTGTTTAGGGAGGTGCCTTGGGGTGAACCACAGAAGCTCCACCCATTTAGGGTGCCACATGAGGTTTTATTGTTTAAAAATATTAAAGGTCTGTTGACAAATATAATTGAAAATCTCTGACTAGGATGAATTACAGGTCAGAGGTTCCGAGGCTGGAAAACAAGTTATGATCAGGCCTTGACCGAGAACCGACTCGCCAGGGTCTGCCCGGAGCCTGCGTGGCACATCCGGGGCTGGTAGACACCAGCAGTGTAGGCGTGATTGTCGCCGCTGTGCAGGGTGAACCTCGCGAAGGGTGAACCTCGCGAAGGGTGAACCTCGCGAAGGGTGACTAACGTGCCCAGTTGCAGAGTCTGGTAAGAGGCAGAGCTGGGATTCCAGCCCAGCCCCTGCTCTGCTATAACCGCTGCTTTGAAGCCTTCCCATGGCTATGTGCTCTCCCGGCCGACCCCACCTGGGCGGGCGCTGGGTCTTGCTGAGGAGCTTGGCTGACCTGAGCAGGAAGTGCATTTGCCTCTGGCTGCAGCATCGCCTGGCCAGGCAGCGCCCTGAGCAACGCAGCGTGTCCCAGGCCTGGGGGCTCTAGGAGCAGCACGTCTGTGTGCAGATCTGTCTCTGGTTTGAGCTGGGAATCTTGCCCCGTCCAACTGTCTAAACCCATAACCCGGTCTCGCCATGTAATGGGCTCCACATCACTGGACATTTCTCAGGCTCCCCACTTCCTGGGCGTCAAGCCTACGATGTCCTCTGTGCGACTGCCCCGTGACGTCCATCCACGTTTTCAATGGGGTTAATAATAACCCATTGAGCCCCGCCAATCTTCTGCTGCAGGCGAGGCCTGACCTGGGCCTTGTAACTGTTCCAGGTTGAGACAAGAAGGAACCTCAGTGGGTGATTCCCTTGAGAATTTGCTGCACGTCCTGAAGGCAAGGCTACCAAGTGAAGGGATGGACACGCCACCAAAAATGTGGTCTGCGGACCAGTAGCACCCACCTCACTGGGAGCTTGTTAGGGATGCAGGACCTGGAGCCCCTCCCAGACCTACTGAACCAGACCTGCGTTTCAGCAAGAGCCAAGGTGACCACTTGCACGCACTGTGGCTTACAAAGCAGTGGTTGGGGGTCCTGCCCTACTGCTGGATAACAATGCAGAGCACTGCCCGGACGACCAGCCAGGGAGCCAGCTCAGAGGGGACCCCCAATCCAGCTCAGAGGGCCTGGGATCCAGCTCAGAGGGGACCCCAGATCCAGCTCAGAGGGGACCCCTGATCCAGCTCAGAGGGTCTGGGATCCAGCTCAGAGGGGACCCCCCGATCCAGCTCAGAGGAGCCTGGGATCCAGCTCAGAGGGGGCCTGGGATCCAGCTCAGAGGGGACCCCCCGATCCAGCTCAGAGGAGCCTGGGATCCAGCTCAGAGGGGGCCTGGGATCCAGCTCAGAGGGGATCCCCCGATCCAGCTCAGAGGGGCCTGGGATCCAGCGCAGAAGGGACTCCCCAATCCAGCTCAGAGGGGCCTGGGATCCAGCTCAGAGGGGACCCCCGATCCAGCTCAGAGGGGGCCTGGGATCCAGCTCAGAGGGGACCCCTGATCCAGCTCAGAGGGGCCTGGGATCCAGCTCAGGGGGTGCCGCTGCACTGCTCTCAGTCCTGGTCCTCTCAGCCCCTCTCCCCTGCAGTCGTCAGCCTCAGCAGGGTGGGGTGGGCGTGCTCAGCGTGTGGATGGCCCTCCTCCAGGGCCCTGCCTACCCGCAGCCCTGCCAGGGCTCCTCCGTTACCCTGTCCACCACGGCCTTTCTCCATGTGGGCCCCGCACTGGAGGGGTGACATGTCCTGCTTGGCACTGCGATGACCAGCGGCTACACTGCACCGAGCGGCAGCTACACCCAGGTTGGCTGCAGACCCCGTGAAGCGCTTTATTACCCAGGACAGGGAGGCCAAGGATGAGCTCAGGGCCGTTCCTTGGAGTTGGGCTGGAGGGGGCTGGCCTGGAGGGGGCCAGATGCTCATGTGGGACAATTTAGAAAAGGAAACAGAGAAAGGCCAGCTGCTGTGTTTGTGCCGGCCCTATTGGGAGCAGGTTGGGGACCGGGGGTTTAGGAGAGGTGCCAGACGCCGAAGGATGAAGAAGGAGGGCAGGAGGGGGACAGTGCGGGTGCTCTCGGGGCACCGGGAAGCCAGCTCAGGCTGAGGGTGGGGCTGCCAGGGCCAGGCTGACACCAGCCTCTGGCTTCCAGGAGGCGGCGCTCTCAACCTCAGGGCTGCCATGTTGCCAAGGGGAGTTTGTGCCTTTGGAATCAGATCTGAGTTGTGGGGTCGGGGGCACAGAGCAGGCGTCTCCTTCCCAGCCCCACTTCCATGCAGCCAGCATCCCACCCGCCTCCAAATCTATTCTGAGCAAATAGTGTGAAGGGGCTGGGCACCCACCTGGCCTGGCCAGCACACGGTCTCTGCGTGTGGTTTCAGGGTCTGCACGTGTGTTTGGTGCAATTGTGGGAGTGGACAGAGGGCACACACTCCAGTTTGGTCAGGGACCTCAGGACTCAGAAGTTCCTGTCGTCATAATTGGTACCAGGCACCCAGTAGACAGCCAGTGCTGTAGCACATGGTTCCTGGTGCTGTTTCCTGGGAAATCAGGAAACTTTAGGACAGTTTCAGCTCTGTGTTGCTGCCCCTGTCACTCTAGCATTATAAGTATGTCACACATACTGTGCGCCACGTACTGGGGCAGTGCTTTGTTGCTGTTGTTTTAAATAATTAATTTATTTTTACATACAATATACAAAATAAACCTATTACCAGATTGTAGATACAAAATAATTAGCCATTTACATGCAATAAACATTAATATTTCAAGAAAAAATATTTTAAATATAATAATATTAACAAAACTGTACTAATAGTATAATTTCACGAAAGTTATAGGAAATATTAAAAATCTGCAAATAACAGGGTTACTTCTATATTCTAAAATATTTTTTCCTCTGGCTCTATGTTCATCCGTTTATGTTGTACATTATATCCCACATATGAGTGAGATCATGTGATACGTATCTTTCTCCGCCTGGCTTATTTCACTTAGCCTTAGCATGATGCTCTCCAGGTCCCTCCATGCTGTTGCAAATGGTAAGAGTTCTTTCCTTTTCACAGCAGTGTAGTATTCCATTGTGTAGATGTACCATAGTTTTCTAATCCACTCTTCTGCTGATGAGCACTTAGGCTGTTTCCAAATCTTAGCTATTGTAAATTGTGCTGTTATGAACATAGGGGTGCATATGTCCTTTCTGATTGGTGTTTCTGATTTCTTGGGATATATTCCTAGATGTGGGATTGCTGGGTCAAATGGGAGTTCCATTTTTAGTTTTTTGAGGAAACTCCATACTGTCGTCCATAGTGGCTGCACCAGTCTGCATTCCCACCAGCAGTGCATGAGTGTTCCTTTTTCTCCACATCCTCTCCAACACTTGTTGTTTGTTGATTTGTTGATGATAGCCAGTCTGACAGGTGTGAGATGGTACCTCATTGTCATTTTGATTTGCATCTCTTGGATGATTAGTGACTTTGAGCATGTTTTCATGTGTCTCTTGGCTTTCTGAATGTCCTCTTTTGAAAAGTGTCTATTTAGGTCCTTTGCATATTTTTTGATTGGATTGTTTGTCTTCCTTTTGTTAAGTTGTATGAGTTCTCCGTACATGATGGAGATTAAACCCTTATCTGAAATAACATTGGAAAATATATTCTTCTATGCAGTGGGCTTTCTTGTTGTTTTGTTGATGGTTTCTATTGCTGTGCACAAGCTTTTTATTTTGATGTAGTCCCATTTGTTCATTTTCTCCTTAGTTTCCAATGCCCAAGGAGCTGTGTCTGTAAAAATATTGCTATGACACATGTCTGCTATTTTGCGGCCTATGGATTCTTGTAGGATTTTTATGGTTTCCCGTCTTATGTTTAAGTCCTTAATCCATTTTGAATTTATTTTTGTTTATGGTATAAGTTGGTGGTCTAGTTTCATTTTTTTGCATGTGTCCAACCAATTTTCCCAACATCATTTATTGAAGAGACTGTCTTGACTCCATTGTATGCTCTTGCCTCCTTTGTCATATATTATGGCTTGGGTCAATTTCTGGGTTCTCTGTTCTGTTCCATTGGTCTATATGTCTGTTCTTGTGCCAGTATCAGGCAGTTTGGAGAACAGTGGTTTTGTAATATAGTTTGATATCTGGTATTGTGATCCCTCCAACTTTGTTCTCCTTTCTCAGGATTGCTGTGGCTATTCAGGGTCTTTTTTTTATTCCAGATGAATTTTTGGAGAGTTTGTTCTAGATCTGTGAAATATTCCATTGGTATCTTAATGGGGATTCCATTGAATCTATAGATTGCTTTGGGTAGTATGGACATTTTAATGATGTTGATTCTACCAATCCATGAACACAGTATATTCTTCCATTTGTTTATGTCTTCCTCTATCTCTTTTTTCAATATCCTGTAGGTTTCCAAGTGCAGGTCTTTTACCTTCTTAGTTAAGTTTATTTCTAGGTATCTTAATTTGTTTTTTGCAGTGATAAATGGGATTGTTTTTAGTTTCTCTTTCTGTGAGTTCATTATCCTATATAATAAAAGGCTAATATGCAAATTGATCAAACAGCACAATGACCGGTCGCTATGATGTGCACTGACCACCAGGGGGCAGATGCTCAATGCAGGAGCTACGGCCTGGTGGTCAGTGCGCTCGCACAGGGGGAGTGCCACTCAGCCAGAAGCCGGGCTCATGGCTGGTGAGCACAGCGGGAGCCTCTCCTTCCTCTGTGGCAGTGCTAAGGATGTCTGAGGGGGAGTGGGCCTAAGCCAGCCGTGGACAAACTATGGCCCGCGGGCCAGATCCGGCCAGTTTGAAATGAATAAAACTAAAAAACAAAAAGACCGTACCCTTTTATGTAATGATGTTTACTTTGAATTTATATTAGTTCACACAAACACTCCATCCATGCTTTTGGTCCGGCCCTCCAATCCAGTTTAAGAACCCATTGTGGCCCTCAAGTCAAAAAGTTTGCCCACCCCTGGCCTAAGCCATCAGTTGGACATCCCCCCAAGGGTTCCCATACTATGAGAGGGCACAGGCCGGGCTGAGGGGCCCCCTGAGTGCATGAATTTTGTGTGCTGGGCCTCTAGTTGGTGTATAAAAAGGCCATGGATTTCTGGGTGTTAATTTTGTATCCTGCTACATTGCTGAATTCATTTATTAAATCTAATAGTTTTTTCATGGAATCTTTGGGGTTTTCTATGTACAATATCATGCCATTTGCAAATAATGACAGTTTTATTTCTTCTTTTCCAGTTTAGATGCCATCTATTTCTTCTTGTTGTCTGATTGCTATGGCTAGCAGTTCTAGTACAATGTCTAATGGGAGTGGTGAAAGTGGGCATTCCTGTTTTTAGGGGAAATGGTTTTAGTTTTTGCCCTTTGAGTATGATGTTTGCTGTAGGTTTGTCATATATGGCCTTTATCATGCTGAGATATGCTCCCTCTATTCCCACTTTGCTGCGAATTTTTATCAAAAATGGGTGTTAGATTTTGTTGAAAGCTTTTTTTCCTGCATCTATTGATATGATCATGTGGTTTTTATCTTTCAATTTGTTTATGTGATGCATTACATTTATTGATTTGAAGATATTTTACCAGCCTTGCATCCCTGAAATAAATCCCACTTAATCATGGTGTATGATCTTTTTAATATATTGCTGGATCCGATTTGCTAATATTTTCTTGAGGATTTTAGCATCTATGTTCATCAGGGATATTGGCCTGTAATTCTCTTTCTTTGTAGTGTCTTTATCTGGTTTTGGAATTAGGATAATGCTGGCCTCATAAAAAGAGTTTGGAAGTATTCCTTCCTCTTGGATTTTCTGAAATAGTTTGAGGAATATAGGTGTTAGTTCTTCTTGAATATTTGAATAGTTGAATGTTTGGAAAAACTCCCCTGTGAAGCTGTCTGAACCTGGGCTTTTGTTTAGTGGGACTTTTTTGATTACTGCTTCTATTTCATCAGTTCTTATTGGCCTATTCAGGTTTTTTTATTCTTCCTGATTCAGTTTTGGGAGATTATATTTTTCTAGAAATTTGTCTATTTCATCCACATTGTCCAGCTTGTTGGCATATAGTTGTTCATAGTATTTTCTTACAATCCTTTGTATTTCTGTGGTATAAGTGGTTACTTCTCTACTTTCATTTCTGATTTTATTTATTTGGGTTATCTCTCTTTGTTTCTTGATGAGTCTCACTAATAATTTATTAATTTTGTTTATCCTTTCAAAGAACCAGCTCTTGGCTATATATATATATATATATATATATATATATATATATATATATATGTACATATATATATATATATATATATATATATATATATATTCTCTATGTTATTTATTTCTGATCTAATCTTTATTATTTCCTTCCTTCTGCTTACTCTGGGCTTTTCTTGTTGTTCTTTTTCTAGTTCTTTAAGTTGTAGGGTTAAATAGTTTATTGCTGATTTTTCTTGTTTTTTGAGGTATGCATGTAGTGCTATGAACTTCACTCTCAGGACTGCTTTTGCTGTGTCCCAGAGATTTTGGGTTGTTGTGTGTTCATTTTCATTTGTCTCCAAGAAATTTTTGACTTCTTTCTTGATCTTGTTGGTAGCTCATTCATTGTTTAATAGCATGCTACTTAGCCTCCATGCGTTTGAATGTTTTGGGGCATTTTTACTGTAGTTGATTTCTAATTTCATTCCACTGTGGTCTGAGAAGATGTTTGATATGATTTAAATCTTCTTGAACTTGCAGAGACTTGTTTTGTGTCCTAACATGTGGTCTATATTTGTGAATTATCCATGTGCACTTAAGAGGAATGTATATTCTGCTTCGTTGGGTGAAATCCTATATAATAAAAGCATAATATGCAAATCAACCGAACAGCAGATTAACCAGTCGGCAGGGGGTGGGGCCAGTGAGCAGGTGGAGCCAGGACAGTCAAGGCACATACCAGCAGGCAGAGGGAGGGGACGGTGATGGGGGGCAGGGCTGCACCGTCAGTCTGGTGTCATCCCCTGATCTGCTGTCCAGTTGCCTCCCACAGATGGAGGCCAGCAATGGCGGCAGCAGCAGGGTGATGAGGGCTGCACCGTCCCTGATTGGCCTGCCTGGTTGCCTAATGCAGAGGTCTCCCAGACTTTGAGAGGGTGCAGGGTGGGCTGAGGGACGCCCCCCCCCCCAAGTGCATGGATTTTTATGCACCAGGCCTCTAGTGTTTATAAATGTCAATTAAATCCATCTGATCCAGTGTGTCCTTTAGAGTCTATGTTTCCTTGTTAAATTTTTGTCTGGAAGATCTATCCAGTGAAGTCAGAGAGGGGTTAAAGTTCCCTACTATGACTATGTTGTCAATCTCTCCATGAAAGTACTATGGAAGTTTTTTTTTTAATATATATTTTGGTGCTCCTATATTGGGTGCATATATGATTACCAGGGATATATATATATATATACTCTTGTTGGATCAATCCCTTTAGTATTATGTAGTGATCTTTGTTGTCTTTTATAATGGTCTTCATTTAAAGTCTATTTTGTCAGATATGAGTATTGCTACTCCAGCTTTATTTTTCTTTTCCCATGGAAAAATTTTTTCATCCCTTCACTCTCATCCTGTGTGTGTCTTTTGTTTTGAGGTGGGATTCTTGTAGACAGCATATAGTTGGGTCATGTTTTTGTATCCATTCAGCTACCCTATACCTTTTTATTGGAGCAGTTAGTCCATTTACATTTAGGGTTATTATTGATAGGTACTTATGTATTGCCATTTTAATTCTGTATGGCTAGGTTTCTCTTTCTGTTTCTTCTTCTCAGCAGTCCCTTCCCCTTTAGCATTTCTTGTAATGCTGGCTTGGTGGTGATGAACTCCTGTATTTTTTTTTTTTTTTTTGTCTCAGAAGCTCTTTATTTGACCATCTATTTTGAATGATAGCCTTGCTGGATATAGTAATCTTCATCTTGAATCGTTTCTTTTCATTATCTTGAGTACTTCATGCCATTCCTTTCTGGCCTATAGAGTTCCTGATGAGAAGTCAGGTGCCAGACTTATGGGAGCTCCTTTGTAGGTAATGGTTTGCTTTTCTCTTGCTGCCTTTAAGATTCTCTCTTTGTCTTTATTTTTTGGCATTTTAATTATGATGTGTCTAGGTATAGGCCTGTTTGGGTTCTTCTTGTTTGGGGTTCTCTGTGTCACCTGAACTTGTGTGACTTTTTCCTTTACCAGGTTAGGGAAGTTTTCTGCCATTATTTCTTCAAACACCTTCTCTATTCCTTTCTCCCTTTCTGCCTCTTCTGGCACACCTATCATTCTAATATTGTTACATTTCACATTGTCCCATAGCTCCCTTAAGCAGTCTTCCTGTTTTTTAATTGTTTTCTTTTTTTCCTTTTTGGTTCTCTGATTAAGTAATATTTTCAACTCTGTCTTCTAATTCACTGATTCGATCCTCAGCTTTCCCTAATCTGCTCTGTATTCTTTATTTGTGTTATGTCATTCTTTATCTCACACTGTTCTTTTTAAATAGTTACTACTAGAGGCCTGGTGCATGAATTCATGCACCAGTGGGGTCCCTCAGCCTGGCCTGCAGTATTGGGCCAAAACTGGCTCTCTGACATCCTCTGAGTGATCCTGGATTGTGAGAGGGTGCAGGCCCGGCTGAGGGACCCCACCAGTGCATGATTGGGGCCAGGGAGGGATGAAGGAGGTTGGTCAGCAGGGGAGGGACTGCGCGAGGGCACCAGGGCATGTCCAGCCCATCTCACTCAGTCCCAATTGGTCAGACCCCAGCAATAAGCTAACCTATCGGTTGGAGCATCTGCCCCCTGGTGGCCAGTGTACATCATAACAAGCATTTGAGCATCCTTAGTATATCCTTAGCATATTATGATTTGATTGGTTGAATGGACGACCGGACGACTGGACACTTAGCATATTGGCTTTTATTATATAGGATATCTTTTTTTTCACACTGTTGAGCATTTTTAACATAATTAGTCTGAACTCTGTTTTAGATACATTTCTTATCTCTGCTTCATTTATCTCTTCTTCTGGAGAATTTGCTAGTTCTTTCATTTGGGGGTTGTTTCTTTGTTTCCTCATTTTGGTTGTCTATTTGGGTTTGTGACTATGTTTTAGGTAGATCCTCTACACCTCTCAATCTCTAGTGCAGAACAGTGTTAAAGGCTGTTTCTGACTAATTGGATCAGGCAAAGACTCAAAGCCTCCAGAGACTGCCTCTGTCTACAGACTAATAGGATTCTGACTTGAATTGCCCCCCAGGCAATATTCCTCAGGTATGGTGAGAGGTTTTTTTTGACAGGGAGGGGCAGTTTTTTCTGCCTGGACGCTAATTGTTATTTTTAATCTCTTAAGTGGCCTCAGGGCAAGGTGTTTTCCAATAGGGTGTGTTGACTCCCTTCCCCCAGGCAAGGCAGATGTCTATTTGGGAAAGATGTCCTCCACTGTGTGAGGGAATAACTCAGCCCAGGAAACTTGGGGTGTCTGCCTTCTGAGCTCTATCCCCCAAGTCCCCAGTCCTGGCTTCTGCTATCACAGTTCCAGTCCACTTCACCCTCCCTCTGCCAAAGCATACGGCGGGTGGCTCCACAGGGAGTTTATTGTTTTGGCCTCTTAAGAAGGTGCCTGAATTTTCAGCTGCCACTCCCTGGCAGACAGCATCCCACTGCTTTTCCTAGCCAGATGTTAGGTGGGTAACCTCTTCAGTTCTGGTTCTCTCTGCTGGGGGGCCCAGCTTGGGGATTAGATCCCAGAGTTCTCAGTGGCAGCCCCCACCCCCACAGCTGAGATATCTCTCTGGGACTTCAGTTGCTGTCTGTGGGTGCCCATCCAGTCCTTTCATGCCTCCGGCCCTTCTACCAGTCTCTATGCCAGCCGTGGGCAAACTACGGCCCGCGGGCCGGATCCGGCCCATTTGAAATGAATAAAACTAAAAAAAAAAGACCGTACCCTTTTATGTAATGATGTTTACTTTGAATTTACATTAGTTCACACAAACACTCCATCCATGCTTTTGTTCCAGCCCTCTGGTCCAGTTTAAGAACCCATTGTGGCCCTCGAGTCAGAAAGTTTGCCCACCCCTGGTCTATGCAGTCTCCACTTTACGTGCTTGGGTATCAGGGTTCTCTCTGGTGAGTTTTTCGTCGATTATTCAGGACGTTTTTCTGTATTTTAGTTGTAATTCTGGTTTGTTCCTGGGAGCATGTCCGTGCAGCATCCACTTACTTTGCCGCCATTTTTAATCTCCTGGGCAGCACTTTGAAAAGTGGGCTCAATCATTGCAGCTACCTGTGGCACAGGTTACAGTTACTGCTTCCTATTCACACCAGGGAAACGGGGGCATGGAAAGACTGAGCACGGTGTCCAAGGTCACAAAGGCGGTCGAGTGAGGTCTGGATGAAGGAAGCCAGCCCCAGCCCCCTCAGGTGGCCACGTGCTGAGACTCACCACCTACACGGTGGAGTACGGGGAGCCCCTCAAGGCTGGTTCTCCATCCAGATGATCTGTTTTGTGGGAACCACAGCCTGGTCCACTTGCACCGTGAAGTGTATCTACGACATCATGAAGGAAAAGTGCAACCTGTGAGCCGCCCCTCCCTGCACTTGTATGCCACGCCCTAGCCTTTGTCCGTCTTCCCAAACCAAAGACGTGGGGCCACAGGGCCTACAAGCATAAGGAATCGCATCTGCTGTACTCCCCTGCGGGAAATGGGCGGGGGCTGGCAGGGGACCACACTCCCAGTGTCTGCAGGCTCAGCTTCTCATACCAGAGCTGACATTCATGGTTGTTAATCCTCACCCGAGGATACTTTTCCCCACTGCTTTTCAGAGGGAGAGGGAGAGAGAAAGAGAGGAAGGGAGAAACATGGATGTGAGAGAGACACATTCACTGGTTGCCTCCTACACGCACCCCACATGCGTCCTGACAGGGGCCCCGACCAGGGGTGGGGAGCAAACCCATAACCCAGGTATGTGCCCTTGACCAGGAATTGAACCCATGACCCTTCAGTCAGAGGGCGGATGCTCTAACCACTGAGCAACCGGCCAGGGCCATGGTTGGCATTTTAAAGCATCACATGCTCCCTATCTGAGTTAACTTTTCAATTCTTCATAGCAGCTCTGTGAGGTCCACATCTTACTGCCCACTTTCTCTAGTGGGGAGAGAGGCTCAGAGAACTTAAATGACTTCCCTAAGATCAACAGGTAACAAATGGTGGAGATGGGCATAAGCCCAGGTGTCCTACCAGCTCATGCCTCACCTGTCCTCCAGCCCAGCCTGAGGCAGGAAGCATCTTTCTGAGGGTCAATCCCTCCCCAGGGCAGGGTCACACGTAGTCTCCCTCACGGAAGGGCTCTGGGTTGCCCTGTCCCTGCAGACCTGCTCTGTGACCAGAATCTGCAGTAGGGGCAGCACAGACCAAACCCATGTCCCGAACGTGGTCCCATCCTGAGGAAAGGTGAGGGGCCACTTCTGCCTGTGTTTTTGGTGGAGAATGTTCTTGAAGATGAGGAGGGAGGACAGGACCTGGTGCTTGGGCTCAGGGGCTGGAGCAGGTGATTCTATGGGGCAAGGTGAACTGTCAGCTGCCTTAGCTTGCCACTTCTCATGCATACACTCATTCATGGTCTCATTCCATGTCTACTGTGTGCCAAACCCCAGGCTGGAGGCTGGGTATCTTATGAGGAGCAAAAACAGATAGATAGATAGATAGATAGATAGATAGATAGATAGATAGATAGTAGATAGATAGAATGATGATAGATAGATAATAGATAGATGATAGGTAGATATAGATAGATGATAGATAATAGACAGATAGATGATAAATAGATATATAGATGATAGATGATAGATAGATGGCTGATAGATGATAGAAAGATGATACATAGATTATGATAGATAGATAGAGGTAGATGATAGATGATAGATAGATGATAAATAGATAGATAAATGACAGATAGATGATTGATAGATGCTTAATAGATAGATGAGAGATAAATGATAGAAAGATGATAGATAGATAGATGATGATAGAACAATAGATATAGATAGATGATGACAGATAGATAGGTGATAAATAGATAGATGATAGATAGATAGATGCTTGATAACTAGATGATAGATAGATGATAGAAAGGTAGAGATAGATGATAGACAGATGATAGATGATAGATAGATAGATGATGACAGGTAGATAGAGAGATAGATATAGATAGATGATAGATGGTAGACAGATAGATGATAGATAGGTAGATGATAGATGATTGATAGATAGATTATTGATAGAAAGATAGATGATAGAAAGATAGGTAGATGATAGATAGATGATAGATGATAGATAATTGATAGATTGATAGATAGATAGATGATAGCTAGCTAGCTAGATAGACAATAGATACAGATAAAAAATACACTGGGGACTCTGAGCTCTTACAATAAGAGAACCAGACCCAATCTGGAGGATTGGGGAAGATTGGAGCTGAGCATTGGAAACTGAGGCAGGATTAATGAGAGTGGTCAGGGAAAGGGGGAGGGGACCTCTGGCAGAGGGTACAGCATGGGCAAAGGGCCTGTGGGCCGGGTGCCTGCTAGAGGACTGGAGAGCAGGTCCTGCAGGCCAGTAGGAGTGGGAGGGGGGTGAGCTGAGGCAGGTGAGCACAGACCCTGTGGGACCTGTAGTTCTCACTAAGAGTTGGGGCCTTTCTTCTGAAAGTAGCCAGGAGTTCCTGAAAGGCCCCAGCACAATCCCATTGGGGTTTCAGAAAGACCACTCTGGCCGCAAGGAGAAAGACAAGTTGAAGGGGAGTCTCCCGACTTCTGGCCCAGCACCTGCCATCTCCTCCCCCTGATCCTCTCCCTGAAGGGCGTCCAGGCCACAGGGAGTACATTCAGGTCACCAGAACCTTCCTTGGGGTTTTGTTCTGGGCCCTGGGCGCGCGGGAGAGCCAGCCTCTGGGCCTCAGCTCTGCCTCTATGGAATGCCTGGGCCTGGGCTGTGCCTATGCACATAGACCCGCTGTCCCTCAATGGTGCATAACCTGCACACAGCACAGGCACGCACAGACAGGAACATGAGAACATGCGTTGTCCAGACATGTTTGCACACATGCATGCCTTCCTATTTGCACACTCAGATGCACAGACAGCTGGAGTTGCATGCACACACACACACACACACACACACACACACACACACACGCTGCAGACCTGTTCACAATAGACATGCCCAGTGCCAGAGGGAAGGCCGTCTCCTTCCAACCGATCCACCTGGGCGGCTTCTTTTCCTGTTTTTCAACCCAGAGTGGCACCTTTTCCTAATTGGCTCTTAGGACAGATAAAGAGAAGTTTCCCTTTTCTACGTGACCCACCCAGAGAAGGTGTTCTTTCCTAATGGCCCATCTAGGAGAGGCGTCCACACTTGGTTTTTGCCAAGGCACCGCATTGCTGCCGCTGCCCCGTAACCACTGCCCTTCCAGGTCGCGAAGGGCTGGCTGCCTGTGCTCCCAGCGTCCTCCTTGACCCTGATGTCGTGATGTCGCAGTGATTGGCAGCTGGAAAGCCCGTGCTCTGGCTCCCAGGCCACTTCCTGTGGCTGGGGAGGTGGTGCAGAAAGGGGGCTCACACTATTCATCCTGCTTGTCTTCTCTCCCCTTTGATCCTTGCTACCGAAAAACAGCCTGTGTCTTTAAATGCTGCCTTCTCTCAAAATGGGACTTGTGCCTGCCCTCGGAGCCCATCTCCTTAAATAGTGTGGCAGAACCAGTGTGAAGAGCGCCCAGCCTGTGAGGCCATTTGTGCGCTCCGTGGCATGTGCTGAGCACCTGCTCTTCGTTGGCGTTGTTCATGTGCCCAGGACCCCGTGTGAGGAAAGCCAGACTCCTGCCCTGCCTGCATGGAGCCCCCAGTGTGGTCAGCGCTGGTGCTGCTGTGTGACCTTAGACAAAATACACAGTGTCTCTGAGCTTCATCCATCCAATCATTCCTCCATCTGTTCATTACTTAGTCAAGAAATATTTGCTGAGCACCTACTATGTGCTAGCTGCTGGGGTTACAGCATGAATGAAGGTGACACACTCCTTGCCCTTTTGGATCTTCAGGTCTGCAGGGGAAGGAGGAGGTCACAAGCACGTCAGGCACGGCATGAATGGAGGGAAATGGGGGCTGCGGTTTCTGTGAGGGGGGTGGATGACAGAGGCGCCCCCAGAGGGCTCACTCAGTTTTCTACCACCAGGATGTGCGAGGCACTAGACTTAGTGCTGGTGAAACACCAGTGAACCAGATAGACACAGTCCCTGCCTTCAGATGTCTCACAACCCTTAGGGACGATGTCCCTGGCACGTTCCGGGGTCCCTCCCCTGCGCTGCACGTCTCCCTCCCAGTTCCCGAGGATGCAGACCTGCTCACAGAGCTGCACAGCAGAGAGCAGGCCCTTCCCCCTCAGGAGCTTTGCAAGGGGGACCTCCTGGAAGCTCTTTGGAGGCACAACCAGAAACCAAGAGGCCGCTGGGCCCAGGGACCCGGACATCCCCAAGTCTCCACTTCTTTGCCAAGTGGGCGGAGGAAGCTGGTGCTGGTGGGAAATGTGGGCCCTGATGCCAGCTGCCTCCCGGACTCCAGCTGCGGCTTTCCAGGAGACCAAGGTCCTAGCGCAGTATAGAGCTTCTGACCCCAGGGAAAGCCACACGTGGCTTATTGACAAAGGGCCTGCAGGGACAGCGTGTCTTGAGTAGGGACCTCTTATCACATGTAAACACACTCCAAACCCCATGCCTGCAGCTTTCACGTGAAGCTCTGCGTGGGACCACGTGTGCAGCCCAGCCCGTCTGGGCTCAGTGTATGGTTAGTTGTGCCTGACTGGACCAGGTGCAGACTCATTATACTCCAACTCAGGTACAAGAGGACAAAGAAAAATAAAAACACGGGCAAAGGAAGGAGGTCCGAATTTATTCTCTTGTCCCTTGGTTTCTTTTCTTTCCTGTTTTCTTTCAGTTACTTTGCTCAATATTTAATAGATATTTTGAGCATAAATTCAAGGCTACACTTTTCCAGGCAGCAGGGAAATAGCAAGTAATCAAAACACAGCCCTGGCTGGCGAGGAGCTTATTGTTGAAAGGGGGACACATTGAAACAACATCTATTAAAATGTCAGGTGGTGATAAACACTTTTGGGGCTAAAAACTAAGGGTAATAGAAATATAGGGTGTTACCTCACATTGGGTGTTGGGAAAGTCTCTCTGATAAGCAGAGGCTGAGAGAAGTCAGAGGATGAAGTGGGAATATCTGAGGAAGAACGCTACGGGCGGGGGGAAGAGCAGATGCAAGTCCCTGAGGCAGGGTCTTGTCTCGCTCCACCAGGGCTTGACAGAGACCTGTACTAAGCCATAAATGGGGCATTCCTCACAGGAGAGGGTCTGAAGCATGCATATTGTGATTTTGTCAACTTGTTTATTCAACAAGTACTAGGTACTGGTTAAAACTGCAAAGGCAGGATCCCTGTCCACAAAGATCTTATAGCTTTCAGAGAGCGACAGATAAATTAGCAGGCAAGAGGGTGTGATTGAAATCAGCTCAGACAGGCAGGAACAGAGAAGAAAAGCCTAGCAAGCCTGCGGGTCTTAGGGAAGGCTTCCTGGAAGAGGCAGACCTAAGTGATCAGTAGCAGGAAGCTGGGAGTAGAGGGACTCGGGCAGAAGGAACATGCGAAGGTCTAGTTGTGGGAAGAGTCTAGAGAACCACAGATTGACTAGAGCATAGGACATGTGGGGTAGAAGCTGTGGACCAGGCAGGAGCTGTGGGCAGGCCAGGTTCCAGGAAGCACAGGGTGCCGGGAGTGGGGAGAATGCTAAGGGGTGATACTGTGGCATCTGGCTGCAGGGAAGAAGACAGGTTTCCAGTTTGGGTAACCAGGTGACCTATAAAAGCAGTGGTGCCATTGATTAAGATAGGTGATGTGGACATCAGAGGAATGGCAGCATGGGAGCTCCCCTTGGTGTCTCCCCTTTGAAGTTTCAACAGTTTGAACAGCCTCAACAAAGGATTCCCTGCTCAACATACAAGCAAGCCTGAGTATCCACACACTGACATGTTTGAGGTGAGCAAATGAGAGCAAAAGGGGGAGATGAGAAGGGAGAAAGGCTGAGACAAGCCACGGACCCAGCCCTGCAGACAGGAGCTCACAGCGGGTTCAGTGCAGAGCAAGGAAGAACCCGGTTGTGGCTGGTGCTCCCTTCAGGCTGGAAGAGCAGAGGATTCTGCAGGCATTCCTGTAGGAGCCAGTAGCATGAGCTGCAGCTGAGCCCAGGGACCTGGGAAGGACACAGCATGGGGGTGTTGCCTTGGTTGTCAGGTAGTCCACCTTCCAGGCAGAGAAACAAAGGCGTGGAGCCCTGCCACCCTGCACCCTCCCAAAGCTTGCCTCCCTTTGCCCCTGGTGTCAGGTTGGAGAGCACATTATCTGCAAACCCAAGAACTGGTGCTACAGAATCGCTTTCTTCCCTGAGCAAAGGGTGCGCTCTGTGACTGGTTGTGGGGTTGGGCATGGCATAGGGGGACCCCACAGAAGTCTAGGTCACCATTACTGGGAGGGCAAAACAACAAAGGAGCTGGCAGGTTTCCCCAGCCCAGCCCACCCCCATGCACCACAGCTACACTGCTGGCAGGGCCTGGCTGTGGAGGACAGTACTAGGGTTTCACAGAGCTAAAACCTTGTGATTCAGTGCCATCTACTGGGAAACAAGAGAAGACCTCATTTTGTTAATCTGCTAGAGAACTTCCACTCACATATTGATGCCTAGACAGAGAAGGGATCCATCAAATACCATGAATAACCAAGGTAGTGAGGCAGATTGGAGATAAAATAAAAAATCTTCAGAAAACAAACTTAAAGACATAAAAATATGTGACACAAATGAAAGATAATTCAAAATTGCAGTTCTGAAAATACTGAATGAGATGAAAAAAATGCAGACGGTCAATTTATTGCTCTTAGAAAACAAATCAATGAACAAAATGAGTTCTTTACCAAGGAAACTGAAACTTTAAAAAACAAACAAACAAATTCTGGAGATGAAGAACTCAGTAAAAGAGATCAATAATGAACCAGCGAAATAGAATGGAGCAGATGGAGGAAAGAATTAGTGATATTCGAGATAAAAATATAGAAAAAAAAGCATAAGAAAGAAGAGAGAGAGACTTGAGTATAAAACACACAAAAAAACCTCTACAAGAACTATTTGAGTCCATTAGAAAGAACAATCCTATATAATAAAAGGTTAATATGCAAATAGACCAAATGGCAGAACAACCAGAACAACCAAACAACTGAACAACTGGTCACTATTATGTTCACTGAGCACCAGGGGGCATGTGCAGAACATGGTGGGCTTTGGCCGTGGCGGGATGGTGGAGCAGGTGAGCAGGGGTGCCAGACCAAGGAGGGGCACCAGTGGCTGTTATCGGGGCGAATCTCTGGTGGTTACTGAAAATTCTTTGTTCCCACAGGCCGCAGTCCCACTTGGTGCTTGCACCTGCTGCTGGTGCCAGAGCTGCTGCTCGCACCTACTGCCAGTGCTGAGCACCAGCCCCAATTGCTCAGTGCTGTCAGCAGGTGTGAGCGGTGGCTGCTGGCCCCAATTGCCCCTCAGGGCTTTTCCAACTCCCCCTGCTCCTGAGGGGCAATCAGGGCAGCAGCTGCAGCTTGCACTTACTGACAGTGCTGGCCCTGCTTGCTGGTGCTGGCCCCAATTGCTCTGCACCTTCTGCAGGTGCCAGTGGGGCAGGTGCCATCAGCACACTGGAGCAGTGGCTGCAGGAGCAGGGCTGCTGGCAGACAGGGGACCAGGGGGCCACAGTAGGAGAGGCTGGGCAGGGGTGTAGAGGATGGGCCGAGACCAACCCCTGTACCTTCCACAGCCTCACGGCCCACAGTTCCTTTCAAGGTGCATGAATTTGTGTACTGGATCCCTAGTATTAGAATAATAGACAGCCCAGAAAAAAAGAGGGAGGAGAAAATGGGCAGCCTATTCAAACATAGTGGATGAGAACTTCCCAAACCTATGGAAAGAATTAGATCCTCAAATCCAAGGAGCAAACCGAACACCTAGATACTTCTATTCAAATAGGCCCTCTCCAAGGCACAGTGCATTAAAGGAGTAAAAAATTAATGACAAAGAAATTATTCTCAGGCATCCAAAGAAAAGAAGAAAGTGACCTACAAAAGAAAGGCCATTAGTTTATCCTGGGGCTTCACAGAAACTCTACGAGCCAGAAAAGAATGGAACCAAATATTCAAATTACTGAAAGAGAGTGATTATCAGCCAAACATAATATATCCAACAAAGTCATTCTTTTTTTAAATATATTTTATTGATTTTTTACAGAGAGAAAGGGAGAGAGATAGAGAGTTAGAAACATCGATGAGAGAGAAACATCGATCAGCTGCCTCCTGCACATCTCCCACTGGGGATATGCCCGCAACCCAGGTACATGCCCTTGACCGGAATCGAACCTGGGACCCTTCAGTCGCAGGCCGGCGCTCTATCCACTGAGCCAAACCGGTTTCGGCCAACAAAGTTATTCTTTAAATATGAAGACAAAATAAAGAATTTTCCAGACATACAGAAGCTGAGGGAATTCATCACCAGAAGATCTCCATCGCAGAAAATACTCCAGGGGGTTATTCTACCTGAAACAAAGAACATAGTGTCACAACACTATGAGTAAGATCACCAACAAACTAATAGCATAAACAGGAACAATTTATGACAACCAAAACGTACAAGGAGATGGGGGAAAGGTCTGAATTTGCAAAGGCAGATGGAGATCAGATTCATTAAAAAGAAAAAGGACTACTGTATATATGAAACGTTCTTTGTCATAAACCTAATGGTAAACACACACACACACACACACACACACACACACACACACACACACACACACACACACCTGGGACACATTGCTTAAACAAGTAGGAAAGAAGTAGGAAAAGATGGAACACCACCAAACAGAAACAACAGGCAGAAACACAAAGGAAAGGAACCAAAGGAGGCACAGAGCTACCAGAAAACAGAAGATAAAGTGGCTGTAAAAATCCTCACACATCAATGATTACCCTAAATGTAAATGGACCGAATTCACTAATAAAGAGGCACAGAGTAGAGGACTGGATAAAAAACCAACACCCAGCCATATGCTGCCTTCAAGAGACACAGCTTATCTGCAAAGACAGTTAGGCTCACAGTGGACGGGTGGAGAATGGTTCTCCAAGCAAATAGCACCCACAGAAAAGCAGGTGTGGCTACACTTACATCTGACAAAGTAGATTTCAAGAGAACAACGGTAACAAGAGACAAAGATGGAGACTTTATAAGAATAAAGGGAACTTCATCAAGAACATATAACACTTCTTTATATGCACTCAACCAGGGAGCACCAAAAGATATAAAACTACTCACAGAACTAAAGGGAAAAACAGATCAAAACACAATCATAGTCAGAGACCTTAATACTTATTGACAGCTCTAGACAGATCAGCCAAATAGAAAATCAATAAAGAAATACTGGCCTTAAATGACTGGGCCATTTGGACATAATTGAGATTTACAGAACCTTTCATTCCAGAACATCAGATTACACATTCTTCTCTAGTGCACATGGAACATTCTCAAGGATAGACCATGTATTGGGCCACAAAACTAACACCATCAAATTCCGGAAGATTGAAATTATACCAAGCATATTCTCTGACCAGGATGCCTTGAAATTATAAATCAATCACAAAAAAGTAAGTAAATAGACCAACAAATACATGGAGATTAAACAACATACTCATAAAAAATGACTGGGCCAAAGAAGAAATAAAATGTGAGATCAAAAGATATATAGAGACAAACGAGAATGACAATACAGCATATCAAAACCTCTGAGATGCAGCGAAAGCAGTAAGAAGAGGGAAGTTTATGTCATTATAGGCCTATCTCAAGAAACAAGAGAAATCCCAAGTAAACAACCTAACATTACATCTCAAAGAACTAAAAAAAGAAGAACAAAGGCAACCCAAAGTTCATAGAAGAAAGGAAATAATAAAAATTAAAGCAGACTTAAATGAAATAGAGAACAAAAAGACTATACAAAAAAAAATCAATAAAACAAAGAACTGGTTCTTTGAAAAGATTAATAAAATTGGCAAATCCCAGGCTAGACTCATTAAGGGAAAAAGAGAAATAACTCATATATACAAAATCAGAAATAAGAGAGGATAAGTCACCATAGACATCACAGGTATACAAAGAACCATACTGGAATATTATGAAAGACTATATGCCACCAAATTCAATAACCTAGAAGAAATGGTAAGTTCCTAGAATTATATAACCTGCCTAGGCTAAATCATGAAGAATTGGAAAATCTAAAATAGGCTGATCAGCAGTGAGGAATTGAAACAACCATAAAAACCTCCCCCAAAATTAAAAGCCCAGGACCAGATGGCTTCACCAGTGAATTCTACCAAACGTTCAAAGAAGATTTAAAACCTATCCTTCTCAAACTCTTCCAAAAATTGAAGAAGAGACAATACTTCCTAACACATTCTACTAGGCCAATAAAATCTTGATACCAAAACCTGGCGAAGATAACAACAAAAAAGAAAACTGGAGACCAATATCTCTTATGGATACAGATGCAAAATTCCTAAATATCATAGCAGTAAATCAAATACAATCACACATCAAAAAATAATACATCACTACCAAGTGGGGTTTATACCAGGGGCATAATGGTGGTTCAACATACACAAATTGATCAATGTAATGCACTGCATCAATAAAACCAAGGGTAAATATTATATAATCTTATCAATAGATGCAGAAAAAGCATTTGATAAGATACAACATCCATTTATGATTAAAACACTCAAGAAAATAGGAATAGAAGGAAAGTACCTCAATATAATAAAGGCCATATATGGCAACCCTCAGCTAATATACTCAACGGTGAAAACCTGAAAGCTTTTCATCTAAGATCAGGAACAAAACAAGGATGCCCACTCTCACGGCTCTTCTTCAGCACAGAGGCTTAGCCAGAGCCATGAGGCAAGAGAAAGAAATAAAAGGCATCAAAATAGGGAAGGAAGAAGTCAAACTGTCACTTTTTTCAGATGACATGATTCTGTACATAGAAAACCCTAAAGACTCCACCAAAAAACTTGCAAGATACAAAAATTAATGTGCAAAGTCCACTGCTTTACTATATACTAACAATGAAACTTCAGAAATAAAAACAATTCCTTTTGCCATTGCAGCCAAAAGAATACAATACCTAGGAATATACTTAATGAAGGATGTGAAGGAACTACATACTGTAAACTACTAAGTGTAGTTATTAAAAGAGATTGAAAAGGACAGAATAAAATATAAAGATGTTCTGTATTCATGGATTGGAAGAGTCAACATAATTAAAATAGCTACATTACCCAGAGCAATATACAGATTCAATGAAATCCTCATCAAAATCTCAATGATTTTGAAAAAGTTACCAGATTTGCGTGGAACCACAAAAGACTTCGAATAGCCAAAGTGATCCTGAGAAAAAGGAACAAAGCTGGAGGCATCACGCTACCTGACTTCAAATCATATGACAGAGCTACATGATCAAAACAGCATGGTATTGGCAGAGAAACAGACACACAGATCAATGGAACAGAACTGAGAGCCCAGAAATAAAACCATATATATATGGATGGATAATTTTCAACAGAAACATACAATGGAGAAAAGAAAGCCTCTTCAGTGAATGGTGCTGAGAAATGGAAAAGCCACATGGGAAAGAATGAAAGTAGATTATAGTCTGTCCCCATATATACACATTAATTCAGAATGGATCAAAAACCTAAATACAAGATCTGAAACAATTAATTACATACAATAAAACAGGTACTAAATTTATGGACTTTGGCCGTAGAGAATATTTTATGAACTTGACCCCAAAGGCAAGGGAAATAAAGGAAAATAAAAATGAATGGGACTACAGCAAAATGAAAAGCTTCTGCACAGCAAAAGAAATGGACAACAAAACAAAAATGTAACCAACCAGATGGGAGATGGTATTTGCAAACAACAGCTCTGACAAAAGGTTAATATCCAAAAAAATATGAAGAACTCATATAAGTCAACACTAAGCAAACAAACAATCCTATATAATAAAGAGGTAATATGCAAAGTAACCATCATGCCCTCACAAGACAGCTGCCTATGACCAGGCCTGCAGGGGGGTAGGTGAGGAATGGCCAAACCACTGAAGAACAGGCTGCATGGGGTGACCAGGCCAGCAGGGGGGTTAGTGAGGGACGACCAAATGACTGAACAGCAGACTGTGTGGGATAACCAGGCCTGGAGGGGGGCCATGAGGGGTGACCAGGCTGGCAGGGGTGGCAGTGAGGGGCAACTTGGCTGGGGGGGCAGTGGGTAGTGGCACCTTGAGAGGCTGCTTGAGAGAAGGGAGTGGCCGCCGGGGAGAGGAGGCTGGTGTCCGTCCACAGAGAATGGCTCAGGGCCTTCTGTGGGCCCAGACGCGTGTTCCTCCCAATGCACTCGTTGTAGAGAACTGGCTGCATCGCCTTTCCCGTGTCCAGGTTGAGGTTTGGCTAGAAGGTGTTACCGATGCCAAGACCCCTGCCCCTCTCCAGTGACCGTGGCTCTTTAGAGCGTCTAACGCAGAAGAGGCAGCGGCCGCTTGTTCTGTAAGAGTTCGGCTCTTTTACTGACTCCCTGGTGTCTCTCAGGCCACGAACGCCAGGCCGGGCCTGGAGTTTGTAAGTCCTTGATGCACAGCCACCTCCCAGTTTCCTACCTTCCAACCTCTAGGGCACCCACACAGCCACAGAGACGGGGTGGCTCTTCTGACGCTCATTCTGCCCAGGCCCTCGCCATCCACTGCATCCATGTCCACGGTCAGTGCTGGCCCGCCCGGCGCCTCAGTCCTGAATGTCTGACGTTGGGGGCAGTCTGGGCCCACACCTTGTTGTTTCTAGCCCTTCTGCCGGCTCTGCAGAGCGGCCCCGGCCAGAGCAGCTGGGTCAGCTGGTTAGGTAGGAACACAGGCACCATTGTGCAAGCAAGTTCCTGCTGGTTTCTTCCCACTTCCCTTTGGATCTTGAGCTTCCCTTGACCAGTGTTTGCTTCTGCTTCACTGAGGTGGCGATGGGTCCATGTGCACGGAGGCCCGGCGTGGGCAGTGTGCCAGCACTCAGGACACACCGTGGTTCCCCTTAGCTATGGGTTTGCTCTCCGAGGTTGCAGTTACCTGTGGCCAACCGCAGTCCAATAATCTGAAATGGAAAATTCCAGAAATAAACCATTCATGCATTTTGCACCATTTGCATAGTGTGATGAAATCTCACACCGTCCATCCTGCGCCAGGTGCCTGGGATGTGGCCTGCACGCTGTAAGCACTACCCCGTCAGTCCCTCCCTCTGTAGCCGTCTCGGTTAGTCAATCGACGCTGCGTGCCTTGGGCTGAGCTCCAACCACCCTGGCGCTGCCTAACGACACCTGAGCCCAGGAGCAGGGTGCCGGCAGCCCAGGAGTGCCCGGAAGCCGGGGTGCTGCCTGTGGGTGAAGAGGCAAACGTTCCTGACTTCATAAGGAGGCGGCCAGGTCTCTGGTGAGACCATGTCCCGTGGAATTGTGAAGCAGGAAAAGAACAGTGCTCGTCCTGCTGTCACACCCCACACTGGAAGAGTTACGGCCACAGCGCGTGACCCATCCTCAGTTAGGACGGAGAAGGCCTTGCGAGGCTCACGGCCCTCCTCTGGCAGGTGGTCAGGAGGCCAGCAGTGCCCAGCGCTAGGCCACAGGGCGCGCCCTTCACTCACTCCTCCTGTCAGGGGCACGGCGGCCCTCACATCGTCCCCACAGGGTGCGCAGGGCCGTGTGACACTGAGAGAGAGCCTCACACCTTCCATTGCAGTGTGTCGTCCTGTTTCCTTACTAGTTAGTGCTGATCTCCCTGAGCCTCTTTTATAAGTTAAGCTTCATCACGTGTGTGTGTGTGTTTGTGTGTGCGTGCGCGCGCGCACGCGTGTGTAGGGCTCGGTGCTACCCGCGGCTTCAGGCACCCACGGGATCCGGGAAGGGGTGATGAGGACACCTTGCCGAAAGGGGAAGCCGCTGGGCGTTTACACTGGGGAGGGAGACGGGCAAAGGGCCTTTCTTTCATCATCCTTGTGGCAAATCACTTATCTCGCCTCTAGCCAATGCCCGGGAGTGACTCCGGGCTCCTGGGCACCAATGGAGGAGAGCCACATGGGAGGGCAGGGCAATAAAAGGCTGGTGGCCAGCAGGCTGCACACCAGGCCAGGCCAGAGGAGGAGCTGTGTTCTGTCCACGGTAAGTCCTGTGGCAAGCCCACCTGGCACTCTCCAGGCCCTGGGGCCGCCCCAGACCCCCCGCTGGGCTTGCTTGCAAGGGTCGCTTGTTTCTGGAAACTCTCAGAACCCAGCAAGGAGTCTGGACACTGGCCCTTGCCCAGCGCTCCGGACGCCACTCCAGCTCCAGACGCCACTTCTGCCCTGTCCGGTGCTCTCTCTTCACATTTTCACGCCACCCTTCCAGACACAGCTCACTCTCTAGCCCGCGTACCCCAGGGGTGGTCGGAAGCCTCTGAAGGTTTGCCCATTGGAGGAAAGGGTTTTCCAGAACAGAATGTGTCATTAACGTGAGTGCAGGCAGGCGCTTCACAGCGATGCGTCTCTGCCTGCCTGCAGGCTTAGGTATGCACTCATTTCTCAAGCCTTGCCTGGGCACCTGGGATGCCAGACGCTGCCACCAGCACGCCTGGCCTAGCCTGGCACGGCTCACTTCACCGCTCCCCATAGGCACGCAGGGGCTCTTAGCCAGGCCTGGCACACAGCACAGGACAGGGCCACTCCCTGTCGGCAGGTGTCCCCAGCACCACCCCCCCACCCAGTTTCCAGACCCTCACCTCGCCCTGAGGAGGAGCAGGACCTGCCCCAGACCCCGAGGACTCCCGCAGAACAGCTGACGAAGCTCCCGCTCCTCTCGCCTCAGCCTCCTCTCCTTGGCCCCAGCTCTTCCCTGCCTGTCCCACCTGCTCTCAAACAATAGGGCCTCCAGGAAGGAGAGTGTCCACTTCTGTGCCTTAAGCAAACTGTTTACCTTCCTGCGAGCCGCCTACAGGAGGTTCACTGCGTGGTTCCAGGATCCGTGTTCTGGAGCCTCAGTGTCTTCATCCTGCAGTGGCAGCAATGATGGCACCTCCTTGGAGGGTGGCTCGGAGCTTTAGATGAGCCCTGTGCCAGGGATGAGGATGCGTCCTGGTTGGCACTGTGTGAGCTCCCTCCAGCCTCGCACCCCTGACCGCACTGGCCTTCCCCTCCCAGCTGCATGGAGAGTCGGAGCCGCTGAGTGAGCTTTAGCCTGAGTTTGTGGAGAGGATGCTGGGCTTCCCGGTCCTGTGGCTGGTCTCAGCCGCCTGCGCTCTGGCCTTGGCCTCTACAGAGCAGCCAGGTGAGTGCTCTGTTCGCCTGCGTCTCAACTGCCCCACCCCCCACACACACCTGGGAGTGAGCAGGGCTGTTCAGCGAAGGCAGCTGTGGCCCAATGAGAGGAGCAGGGTCAAGTAACTGTCCCTCAAAGAGCCGAATCAGAAGTCCCTCTGCCAGTTAACATAGAGTGGGAGAGTGGGAGCCAGTTAACATAGCTCCCATGTCAGGTGTGGGGAGATGGGGACTGGGTGTGTGAGGGCGGGAGCCCCGACGCTCTGGGCCTGGCTGTGGCCTTCGCTGGCCTCTGACCCGTGTGCCCACCTATGGATCGAGGTTTTAGTGACCCCTGTGGTTCATGAAACCCACGGATTACGCATCTTAGACGCCACAGGAAGGGTCCCAGGGTCACACTCGGTGAAAATTTCTGCAGGAGTCACCTGTGCAGGGCGGGGGCGGGGGGGTGGGGGGTGGGACTCAGTTCAAGGCCTCCCTTGGGAAAACCCAGTGTGCACAGGAACTGCTCCAGGAACAAGTGCAGAGCCCTTCCCTTAAAACAAGCACAGGCGCCCCAGGCTTAAATCCCCCAAACTCCCTGTGCACTCAGTTCATCCCTCGGCCTCTCGCACTCTCCCCCATCACAGCTGGAGGGGCTGGCATCGCAGCCAGGCGCTACCTCAACCCTCTAACAGCCCTTTAGGGCTTGACCTCCCACATTGGGCACACATACCCCAAGGGGACTGCAGGTCCTGGGGGTGCATGGCAAGCTCTTACAGAGTTTTTGGTGCCTCTGTGTTTCCATATGTATGAAACAGATATAACTAGTACATCATGCTCATGGTATAATAGGTCTTACTCCTTGGGATGAAATGAATTTATAAGAAAATCATTGGAAAAAGCATATGAAGTAAACAATAGGACAGAGGGACACAGGTGTGTGTGTGTGTGTGTGTGTGTGTGTGTGTGTGTGTGTGTGTGTGTGTTGGGGGGGGGTTGGGAACCACTAGCCCACAGGTGTTGTTTGGCAAATGAGTCTTAGCAGAATTGGGCCACCGGCCAAGGCCACAGCCATCCAGCCAACAGGTATGGAGTGGCTTTAACCCCAGACTGACCAGCTGTGGCCCCCTCCCCCTCCCCCTCTCTTCACACTCACTGCCCCTGAGTCGGTGAAAACCAGGAGGCTCTGTCCCATCTGTGGTTCAGAGCGGGGGTGGGGGGTGGGGTGGGGGTGTAGCTTTGCCCTCAGGGACATTGGCAAGGACTGGAGACAACTCAGGGAGGGGAGGAGGTGCCGTGGCATTGGGGGGAGAGCGCAGGGAGGTGCTCAGCACCCCAAGTGCAGGACAGCCCGAGTGTCAGGTTGAGGCACCTTGTGTCAGACCTGTGTCTGCTGATGAGGGACCAGGCTCTGTGATGTCAGAGAAAGTGCACAGCATTGAACCCATGAGACGCGCCGGAAGGCTCTACAACAGGCGAGGTTACTTCTGTGGGTGGTGAGCTCCTCACTTTAACGGCACTGAGTGTTTCCAACGTCTGCACAGAGAAAGGCGACGCTGGTCAGACAGGACCACAGCTGGTCAGACAGAACCACAGCTGGTCAGACAGCACCACAGCTGGTCAGACAGCACCACAGCTGGTCAGACAGGACCACAGCTGGTCAGACAGCACCACAGCGTGGGGCCGGAAGCGGAGCACCACCACCCCAGCTGGCCACCCAGCTCAACGTGCGGGCAGAGAGCCGAGGCTCTTTTTAAAAATATATTTACTTTTACTGACTTCAGAGGGAGACAGGAACATCAATGATGGGAGAGAATCATTGATCGGCTGCTCCTGCACGTCCCCCACTGGGGATCAAGCCTGCAACCTGGGCATGTGCCCTGACCTGGAATCGAACCGTGACCTCCTGGTTCATAGGTCGAGGCTCAACCACTGAGCCACACTGGCTGGGCCGGAGCTTCTTATTTTTAATTAAAAAATTGTAATGTTGAGATTATTGCAGGGTCCCCTCCACCCCCTTAGCCCACCTCCACCCTCCCTGCCTCCCCCTCCCTTGGCCTTCTCACACTATTGCCCGTGTCCATGGGGCATGCACATATGTCCCGGAGCGAATCCCTTCACCTCCTTTGCCTATAAAATACCGTGAAAACAGCCTCATTGCTAGCCTGGCCCCGTGTGGAAGGCGATGTGTAGTGGATGGAGATGGGCCTCAGTGGGTTCCCAGCAGAGTGTGGGCTCGCTTGGTGAGCCAAGCGCACTGTCCTCTCCAGGCGACAGAGCCCCTGTCAGCGGTGGTGCCTACAGGCTGGAGCTGGTGTGCGGCGCTCCGGGGGCCCCGGAGCCCCCCCTCTGCTTTGACCCCTGCCAGAACTACACCCGCCTGGACGACCCCTCGCGAAGCTCAGAGGTCACGGAAAGAGCCAAGAAGTGTGACCGGGACCTGCGTGGCTGGTTTCGCTTTGTGGGAGAAGGAGGCACGAGGATGCCGGAGACCTGTGTGCCCATGTACAGGTGCCAGACGGAAGCGCCCATGTGGCTGCAGGGGGCCCACCCAACCCTGGAGCAGGGCGTCGTGACCCGCACTGCCTGTGCCCACTGGTCCGACAACTGCTGCTCCTGGAAGGCTGAGGTTCAGGTGGCGGCCTGCCCGGGGGGGTACCACGTGTACAGGCTGGAGAGCACCCCTTCGTGTAACCTGAGATACTGCACAGGTGAGTGGCCACGACCTCAGGGGCAGCCAGGGGCAGGGCTACCTTGAGATGCCTGGAGCCGGGAGCCAGTGGAGCTGGTGGGAGGAGGCCCCGCAAAGCAGCCTGTCTCCGCCCAGCCCGAGAGTCGCCCAGGGTGTCAGCAACTCCTCCGGCATCTCAACAAAACCTGACCTTCAGACTCCAGGGGGAGTTGCTGGCATCAGTTTCCCTGGCCCTCAAAGTAGGGTGCTCTCATGAGCCCTTTCGTGGGCCGAGCGAGGTCAAGCACAGGAGCAGTGACTGTGAATGCCGGTGGGGACAGTTTGGCACCTTCCCAGACCCCAATAACCACCAAACCACACCCTACGCCCGGTGGGGCCAGTGCCCGCTGGGCATCACACTCCCAGCCCACGCATCTCAGGTGCCTCAGCCACGGGCCCACACCATCAGTGAGCGCGAGCCCGGTGCTCACAGACACTGGCCTGGCTCCGCGGCCGGAGGCCTAGGGCTGAGAAAGGGCCCTGGGGAGCTTGGCGGGCCGCCCTGGCTCCCGGGGTGCCCTGCTCTGCAGTGGCTGCTGCAAAGCACACGCTGGCCACTCTTTTTAATTTTGCAAAAGAAACGAGATCACTCTCTGTAAGGGAACACGGGTATGACGTGCATCCCGCGTGCAGCTCAATGCTCAGCACTCAGGCAAGTGTGGGCACAGGTTCCACGTGGACAGCTTCAGTTTTCTGATCTAAAAAAAAAAAAAAGAAAAAGAATGATGAGAAAAATAACAACTCATGCACAGGGCTTCCCATGTCCTTGCCGCGATCCTAAGCCCTTGAGTTACTCATGGACCCACTCGTCACCTCATGAGGTGACGATGCTCTGGGCACAGAGAGGTCAAGCAGCGCTGCTCAGGCCACAGAGCTGGGACTCAAACATGGCGTCTGCCACCACACACCCCGTCCCCAGGCACCCGGAGACCCGCGTGAGCTGACACGTGGAAACCTCTCGAAGTGTCTGCCCACTGGCAGCATTAAGACGGCAGCTTCGGGCTCTCGCCTTGCTGGCTGGGGGTCAGGAAGCTCAGGGTTGGGGGCTGGCTCCTCCACTAAGACCTGCAGTCCTGGGCAGGTCCCCTGTGCCCGGGTGGAGTGACAAGGCTGGCGTGGAGGTGAGGTCCCCCTGCTCCGCGTCCTGACCCCCCCCCTCCCCGGCCTCCGTGCAGACCCGTCCACAGCGGAGACCAAGTGCGACAATGCCTGCCGCCCCCAGGAGGAGTGCGCCTTCCTCAACGGCACCTGGGGCTGTGCCTGCAGACGGGACCTCAACAGCTCCGGTGAGCGGTCAGCGGCAGGGCCGCAGGGGCCAGGCCAACAGGGTGGGAGAGCCCACCTGAGCAGGTCCAGGGGCAGGGAGGCTCCGGAGGGTGAGGACCAGGGGTGCACCCATCCCTGGGGATGAAGCCACGGCCAGGGAGCAGGCGTTCTTGGAGCGGGGGAGGCAGGGTGGGCGGGCAGGGCTGCGATACCTCCAGGCCTCGGGCAGCAGCCCTGCATGAGCGAGCTTGGCCCACGGGGACAAAGGTGCTGAGGACGACAGGTGTGGGAGCGGCACCGAAATTCTAGAGTCCACGCACAGGGACATGGGCAGACTCCTGTGCTGGGGCTTCCCACGGAGTAGCTCTGGGGCCGGCCGGGGACAAGCCCCCTACCCTCTCTGAGCCCTCAGGCCTCATCTGTGAAGACCGGCAGCTGTGAGTAAAACACTCCAGACACAGCAGAAGCAGAGGGCCCAGGGGAAGGATGCCACAGACAAGCCTTCATCTCCTGAAGGACTTTAACCAGGGCTTCTGGCCCTGCCCTCCACACAGCATGCCCGTCCCTAGGAAGAGAGTGTTCTAAGCAGCAGGACAGAGGGAGCAGAGCCCATGGGAAAGCTGACTGAGTGCGGAGGAGGAGGGAGAGGAGGAGGGGAGGAGGAGGGAAGGGAGGAGGAGGGGGAGGAGGAGGGGAGGAGGAGGAGGAGGGAAGGGAGGAGGAGGGAGAGGAGGAGGGGAGGAGGAGGGAAGGGAGGAGGAAGGGGAGGAAGGAAGGGAGGAGGAGGGGAGGGAGGAGGAAGGGGAGGAGGATGAGGAAGGAAGGGAGGAGGAGGGGAGGAGGAGGAGGGGAGGAGGAGGAGGAGGGAAGGGAGGAGGAGGGGAGGAGGAGGGGGAGGGGGGAAGGGAGGAGGGGGAGGAGGGTGTGCCTGGCAGGCCTGCGTGGGGATGGGGGCAGGGAGAGGAGAGAACAGCCCTGGTTGCCTTGGAGATGCTCTCTGCTCAGATGAGACCCCAGATGGTCCGAGTGGTTTCCGGGTTTGGACCCTCAGCATCCGATGAGGGGCTTGCAGACACCCTCCTGTGCCTGGATGGTGCGCTCCCTGGTGGTGAGGAGAGGGCCCTTCAGGTCTTCACCAGCGGTTACTCAGAGGGATTCCATCGCCTCCACACACAGTTTCTCATGGTCTGACTTTGCTTCATGCCCATCTCCCCCAACTCCCCTCCCCATCTCCCCCACTCCCTTCCCCCATCTCCCCCACTCCCCTCCCCCATCTCCCCCAGCTCCCCTCCCCATCTCCCCCACTCCCCTCCCCCATCTCCCCCAGCTCCCCTCCCCATCTCCCCCACTCCCCTCCCCCAGCTCCCCCAGCTCCGCTCCCCCATCTCCCCCAACTCCCCTCCCCCATCTCCCCCAGCTCCCCTCCCCATCCCCCCCAGCTCCCCTCCCCATCTCCCCCAGCTCACCCCCATTCTAAGTTCCCATATTTCTGAACTCTGTGTCTCTAAGACACCATCCTCTCTCCTGTGGCCACACTTTAACTCTGCTGTTCCTTTAAGCTGCAATGCCTTCACCTGCTTTGTTCATTTGCAAACCCCAGCCTCAGTGCCTCCTTCTCTGACTGACCTGAATTCAGAGACAGGCCTGTGTGCCTGCTGCACCTGACACACACCTGTTTGCACTTTCGCACGCTTCCGTGATAAGCAGCTGTCGTGTTGATTTCACAGAAGACCAATGAGTCCTCATGGCCTGGGCCCATGTTTTCTTTACATTTTTACTGAGTGTGCTCAGCACACGGGGAAGGTGGTTAGTACATGTATGTGAATCTGTGCATGCATAAGTACCATAGAAATTGCATTTCTCTTAATTTACTCTCTCTCCTCTACCAGAATGTTAGCCCTTTCAGGCTCTGAATTTTGTGTTTTGATAAGCATTGCATCCCGTGCCTGGAGCAGCACATGACAGATAGCAGGGTCTCGAGAAGTATTTGCTGAATATGTTGGATGAATGAAGGCAGGCAGTGGCTCTGACCAGGTCAGGTGGCCTCGCAAAGCCAGGGGATGGGCGTGGTGTGTGTCTGGCTTTGACCTAGTCTGGGGGACGGGGCAGTCCTGCTTCGCCGGAGCACCTCATGCCCTCGGTGCGTGGACACGGCACCTCGCCACCCTGCATGCAGGGTGCTGGGCCATCTCCCACCAGGGCTTCTTTCCCAGCCTTGCCTACCGAGCCTGGCGAATCCCAGCTGGCCTGGCCCTTCTAGTCTACCTGCCCTCCTGGTGGGCACAGGGCTTTTCTCCAGGCAGGGAATGCGGGCTGTGCCCGCTGCTTCCAGACCCCTATCCACGCCACATGTCCCTCTCTTCTTCCCAGATATCCACAGCTTGCAGCCTCAGCTGGACTGTGGGGCCAGGGACATCAAGGTGTTGCTGGACCGGTGTCAGCTGGAAGGCCTGGGTTTTGGGGATGAGGTCACTGCCTACCTGAGAGACCACAACTGCAGCAGCGTCACCCACAGAGAAGGGGGGAACTGGGTCTCCGTGGTCAGCCCTGCCCAGGCCAACGCCTGCGGGAACATCCTGGAGGTGATGGCTCCCTGGGGAACCTCCTGGAGGGGGCGGCTGGCACCACTGCTGCCGGCTGCTGGGGACACATGAGAAGCTGTGAGACCTGGGTAGGCTATGTAGCCTCTCTGGGTTTCAGGGTGTGTGAGATCATACATGTTGGTCCAGGTAAAGAGCGTCGAACAGGCCTGAGGCTTGAGCTCTGTAACTGCAAACAAGGCTGTGCTTGTTGTAAGGGGGGTGACCCGGGAGGGGAGAGGAGCCAAGACGTGGCTCCTGACTCCCAGCCAGTACATTTGCTCTGGGCCCTCACACCCTGCCTGCCCAGGGTTGGTGCCTGGGGAGGAGGCCCCGTGCTGCCTTGAGATCAGAGCGCGGAGCCAGCAAGTGAAAGCCCTGCTTGTGGAGCCAGACAGACTGAGTCGGCCTGCCACACGTGCCCATACACATGCATGTGTTGTTCTTATGCCAAAGAGAAATGAAACCCATGCCATCTACAAAAACACCCTCTCCTTGGTCGACGAGCTAATCATCAGAGACACCAAACTCAACATCAACTTCCAGTGCGCCTATCCGCTGGACATGAGAGTCAGTCTGCAGACGGCCCTGCAGCCCATCGTAAGGTGCGGCCCTGACCTCCCCTCCCCGGGGCCCTGACCTCCCCTCCCCGAGGCCCTGACCTCCCCTCCCCGAGGCCCTGACCTCCCCTCCCCGGGGCCCTGACCTCCCCTCCCCGGGGCCCTGACCTCCCCTCCCCGGGGCCCTGACCTCCCCTCCCCGGGGCCCTGAGGTGGTCACTCTCACTCCTTCTGGAGCATCCATTCTTCCCATCGTTCATTCTACAAAGTTTGTTGATCATATATTAATGATCAATGCACAGGCAGACACAGAATACTTTGTGGATATTAAAGATTATTATTATGAAACAATGTAGCAGCACGAACCAGTGTTAATTAGATAGCTAAGGAATAAAAGCATGTGGCAATTTTATTTCTCCTGAGGAAGGAAGGCATTAGACACTACAAGTGAGATGAGTGCAGTGCGGGGAAGACACGGTCTGTGGGTCAGGAAGGAAGGGCCCAGGACCTAACGGTGGGAGCGATGGAGGGAGCGGCGGGCTTCCCGCCTTCAGTGGATCAGCTTTGATTCGATGAACATTCAGCAGAAATAGGCCCAATAGTCATCTGGGAGGGACTGCACCCAGCATGGCTCTGTTTGTGCCCCAGGGCGAGCTCCTCAGCACCTCAGACTCATGGGGGTGGGGTGGGGAGGGGGCTTCCTGGGGGTGTCAGCAATCCCTCAGTGGCTCCTGGCTCAAAAGGATTAAAAGGATTATACACTTTTCCAGTTTCATGGTTCTTTGACTGTATTGTGTTGGGGCCCAAGGTTCATAAAAATTAAAACCATTCATCTTGTTGAAATTGCCATATTACCGAGGACTGTGGGGTGGGTGGGAGAGATCTGCTGCTAAACATGGTGACCCCCAGACCTGGTCCCAAGTCCTGCTCTGCAGGGGGGCAGACGGAGGTGTGAAGAGTGAGGGAGGGAGGCTGGGGGAAGCTGTGACAGGCCGATCTGTCTGTCAGGTTCAGAGCCTAGAAGATAGTAAACGCTGGTTTAAAGGAACGATCGACTAGTGTTTTCGGGGACCGATGATATGCTTTTGCCTCCGTAACCTCACACAAAAGTGGGGCCGGATTTATTTTGTTCTTATGGGTCAAAACCTAACGCCTCCACCCCGTGGGCCCTGGTCTAGCTCCGTGAACATCAGCCTGGCTGGCGAGGGAGAGTTTACCGTCACGATGGCCCTCTTCCAAGACCCGAACTACACGCTGCCTTACGAGGGGGCGTCGGCCACACTGCCCGTGGAGTCCATGCTGTACGTGGGCGCCCTCCTGGAGAGAGGGGACACCGCCCAGTTCAAGCTGCTGCTGAGGCACTGCTATGCCACCCCCACTGCGGACAGGGCTGACCCCGTGAAGTATTTCATCATCAGAAACAGGTACCAGACGCCTCTGGGGCTCGCTTTTGGCCTACATGAAGTTTTGGGGGAATGATCACCCGGGCCTGCCGGCAGTTGTGGGATGTGCTTATCTCTCCTGGAAAATAATTGGATGGTACATTTCAGGACCATGCCCTTTGAGCCAGGAATACCCTCCTGAAATGGTAGCCTAAAGCGTTAATGCAAAGTCTGTGGCAGGGCAAGAAAGGCCCATTGTTTTTCACTTCGGTATTCTTCGGCCTGGCCGTAGGGTCATTGCTCAAAACGGGGGGGCTCCGTTAGTAACTGCGGCCTGGCACATAGATGTTAACACTGACGAATACACACAAAAACAGCGTACGATGTGAGGGGACAAAACATTATTGACCACCGCAGACTGCAAGAACAAAGGGAAGATTCAAACGGCAGTGATACCAGCTGCTGGGCCCCGGGCGTGTCTGTGCCGCTGTGCAGAGCCGCGCTGCATCATCTCACAGATGCTCACTTCATGGGAGGGCGGGGGGGGGGGGCAGATGAATGCCAGACAAGATCAGGTCCCCCAGACCAGACAGGCAGGCCTGGGGCTTGTGAGGGGAGCAAGGACCTGCTTGTGATCAGGCAGCTGGAAGCCAGTCAGGCTGGAATTTGTTGTTCAGGGACCACCCCCAGAAAATGGGGTTTGAGGCCATGCACAGCATCTCAGGACCTGAGGAGCAGAGCCGCTGGTTGGTGGAGGGAGCTGGGGCTGTGCCCCTCTCGGGTGCTGTTTGCACACTGGAACCAGATGGAAGGCGCAGCCCAGCTCCTCAGGCCCGCTGAGCTGCTCCGAGTGAGACCCTTGCTGTCACCCGCAGCTGCCCGAATCAGCTGGACTCCACCATCTCCGTGGAGGAGAACGGGGTGTCCGCCCAAGGCCGCTTCTCGGTCCAGATGTTCATGTTCGCGGGGAACTATGACCTCGTCTTCCTGCACTGTGAGGTGCACCTGTGCCACTCCTCGCGTGAGCAGTGCCAGCCGGTGAGCGTCTCCTTGGATGGACTATTGGAGTCTGGCCTGGGGCCTGATGGGCCCCCATGTGCATTTATTGGAATATAAATGGACGGAAAGAAGAAAAGGGAGGGAAGGAGGGAGGGAAGGAGGGAGGAAGGGAGGGAAGGAGGGAGGGAAGGAGGGAGGAAGGGAGGGAGAAGAAAGCTGGAGGATGAAGAGATGGATGATGGGTGGAGCACGGGAGGGAGGGAGGAAAGAGGAAAGGAGGAAGGATGAACGGATGGTTTTAAGCCTCCAAAGCACCAGGTGTAAGCGATTCTCGTGTCCTCAGAGGAAGACCCTGTGCACAGGTCTCCTTGGCGAGAGGCGTGTCTAGGTGATTCTAATGACAGGCGCCATTTCAGCCCTCACTCTGCCTAAACCTTTCTGCGCCTTGTCTAATGTAATCCTCACAACAACCGTGTCAGTAGATTTTCCTATTGACCCCATCAGAGCTAAGGTGTGACTCCAGGCCCCATGGTGGCCTCTGCCTGCTAACATTTGGCCTTCGCCGAGTGCTTACTGTGTGTCTGCATGTTGTAGCCACACCGCATTTTAGCCTGTCGCGCCGGGAAGGCACTCTTTAATCTGGTAGAGAGGAGCGGTCTCTGTCCCCAGTCGGTCAGCTAAGAGGGCAGAGAGGCAGTTCCAGCCCAGGCTTGCTGGTCGTCCTTTGCATTTTGATGACATGAGAACTCTCCATCCCCACAGTTTTGCTCAAGAAGCCAACTCCGCAGTGAAGCAGTGGCCATCGACCCGGCCCTGGTTCTAGATTTGGGACCCATCACTCGGAAGGGTAAGTGGCCACGTCCTGGTGACAAACCTGCGGCCCAGGGCTGACCAGCAGCCTCAGGGGCCTGGAGTCTCCCACCTCACGAGGCAGAGCCCCGCCCAGGCGTTTGCCTTCCGTCAGGTGCTCTGGGTGGTACTGGCAGCGGGTGCCACTGCGGGCCCCTGTGCGCTGGAGGCCAGGCTAAGCCATGTCCACTGACTCACTTAACCTTGGCCATGTCCATTTTATAGGTGAGAAACCAGAGCTCAGAGAGACTAGGTGACTCACCAGACTCCCAGCTTGTGAGCGGCTGGAGCTAGACTTGACCCCGGGTTGATTCCAGAGCGCGTGTCCTCCTTATCGCTCCTGCCCGGCCCACAGCCCAGTCCCTTGGGGTGAAGGCTAAGCCCCACCCCAGCTTTGTTTGCTGGTGAATGACTTTCACACAATCCAGTTACTGTCCTGGGGCGTGATGTGGGGATGCTTTCTGTGGCTCCTCACATGTTTATGAGAGAGAGAGAGAGAGAGAGAGAGAGAGAGAGAGAGAGAGAGCCATGTGAAAGAAAAACATTGGCCGGTTGCCTCCCGAACTCACCCCAGTCAGGTATTGAACCCCACAACCTAGGTATGTGCCCTGGCCGGGAGTCAAACCCTGGACGGGTGCATTGTTTTTTGTCCTAAAGAAATGAGGACACAGTGACATTATCGTAGTAACAACAACAACAGTAGCAGTACTGTGGGCCCTGACAGAACACACTTACAGCACACGGAGCGCTCACAGCAGCACAGGAAGTGAGCGTTATCGCTACCCCTTCTCCACGGTCAGCCACAGAGATGGCTTGCAGGGAGGCTATGCCCAGGGTTGTCCCCCCTCACCGAGCCCTCCCCCCACTGGAAGCCCCGGTGGTGTCACAGGGGCTGGGGGAGGGGGGGCTGGGGGTTGGTGGTTGTAGGGACTCTCATTTGGACTCAGACAGACTGGGGTTAGAATCCCAGCTCTGCTGCTTACCAGCAAGGACAACGTAGCCTGTCTGTTAACATCACTGAGCCTTAGTCTTCTCATCTGTCAAATGGGGATGAGAATGCGCAGGTAGATTAGGGTCCCAACGCATGAAATGTGCTTAGAAAGGTCCCTGCCAAATACCAGAAGCCTCTACACCACGGTGGCCAGGCCCAGGGGGACCGGGCGCAACCCCGGCCACAGTGCGGCCTCTGCAGCGAGACTCCGGAGCCCTCACTTCTGCTTTTGTCACCAGGTGCCCCCTCTCTTGGTGTCATGAACGGGACCCCCGGCCCTGCAGGTACCTCGTTTCTCTTGCCTTTCCCACCTCCCTCCCCACATTCTCTCCTCCCTTCTCAATGCGGGCACCACCCAGCCCCACCGTGGGCAGGCCCTGCGCTGGAACTGTGGACACTGAAGCCAGTCAGCTCCCAGATGGACTGGAAATGCCCACCGTCTCACAGGGGAGCCGCTGCTTTAGACACAGATCTATTCTGAGTGCCTGTCATGTGCAGGCATCGCTCTAGGCACTGAAGGTGCCAGAATGAGCTACAGGGCCCGGGCTGCCCTGAGTGTGGGAACAGACAACAGGAGAGTGACAGGTGCGGCCCAGCTTCGTGTCCCAGGCAGCGGGAGAGCGCAGGAGAGCCACACGGGAGGGTGGGAGGGGCAGGCCTCCACATGGCATTGATGATGGCTACCCACATCCCACCGTTACGTTCTACCTGCAAAGGAGGCTGGGAAAGTGCCCGTGTGCCCGGAGGAGCCTGAGAAAGGGTTTGCGGGTAGATGGCTGTGCCCCGAAGCAGGCCCTGTGCTGCCTCCCAGCGCTTGCCCAGGCCGTGCCTCAGGGGCTCTGCCTGTGACCTGGGCAGCAGGGGGCAGCAGCTCCCCTGACCCTCCTCCTCCTTCCAGGGCTCCTGGGGGCCGGGCCTGGGCTGCTCCTGCCCGTCCTCCTGGCCCAGCTCTTCTGAGCGCCGGCACCGGGCCCTCTGGCGACGCCTCCGGTCAGCCTCCGGCTCCTCGGACCTCCCGATTCAGAAGTCCAGTGTCAGCGGACTGCAGGCTGGGCCGGTGGGGCAAGGATGGGCGTCCCCTGGGCTGGCTCCCGGGCCCTTGTACCCCTTTCTCGGGGTGCAGGCTGTCAGCCGCCTGCGCTGGCTTTCTCACCCTTAATCGTTTCTTGAAACAAACCTGCTAGGCCTCTGTGGCTCTAGCCTTTCCCCGCAGTGCAGCGTGCCTTTGTGATCCAGGGACCAGGGACGAGGGGCCGTGGCACAGGGGCGGGGCGGGGGGAGCTCCTAACAGAGGCCCCTCCCGTGCTAGTGATTGAACAAACTGGCCTTGCTTTCACCGCATCCTCCGGCGCATCTCTATCCCAGGCCCTCAGTCACAAGGGAACATGCGTAAAGGGGCCACCCTCAGAGGCCCAGCCCCAGGAGAGATGGTCCCACTGCTCCCCGTCCCCATGGCACTGCTGACCTGCTTGGATGTGCCTGGAGCTGCACAGACTCCTGCCCTGGGCTGGTGCTGGGGGGACTGCTTGATGGGGTGCAGAGACCTGTCGGCCAGAGCACAGCCCAGCTGCATGCAGTGGTGCCCCCCCACGCCCCCAATTCCAGAAGAGGATGATGCATCATTCCACCACACAGATGAGCCCTCTGCATGAGCCCTCACAGCCCTGGCAGTGCACCCCTTGCCCACATTGGCCTCAGGGAAATGACCAGGTCAGGGCCAGCCCAGGGCTGGGGCTGGGTAAGGGCAGGGACTGTCCACTAGGCACCTGTGCAGAAACGGGTGGTTTCAGGAAACAGATCCCACCCAATGAACTCAGGCGGAGATGAGAAAAGATAAGGATGCAGGAGCTCTGGGCCAGGACAAACAGAAGGTCCCTGGGACAGACAGCCCCCAGGACAGATGGCCCCTGAGATAAGACAAGAATGGAGGAGCTCTGGGCTGGGACAGACAGACAGCCCCTGGACAAGACAGTCCCTGGGACAGACGCCCTCAAAATAGATGGACCCAGGGACAGACGGTCCCTGGGATAGACACCCCTGGGACAGACAGCCCCTGGGACAGACAGCCCCAGGGACAGACAGCCCCCAGGGCAGATGGCCCCTGAGATAAGACAAGAATGGAGGAACTCTGGGCTGGGACAGACAGATGGCCCCTGGACAAGACAGTCCCTGGGAAAGACGCCCTCAGAACAGATGGACCCAGGGACAGACGGTCCCTGGGATAGACACCCCCAGGACAGACAGCCCCTGGGACAGGCACCTCCAGGACAGATGGTCCCTGCTATGGACAGCTCCTGAGACTGGTGGCCCCTGGGTAAGACAAGGATGCAGGAGCTCCAGGCTTGGACAGACAGACGGCCCCTGGGACACACAGTCCCCGGGACAGACGACCCCTGGGACAGACACCCCTGGGACAGAAGGCCCACTGGCACCCAGGCTCCCCCCAAAAGCCCATTGGTGTGTCTCTTCATCTGCCAAGTCCTGAAACCACAGACCTTCACATCTGCTTATCTGTGTCCCCTGTCCTGCCCTCTCTGAGAGGAGCATTTCCTGTTTATTTGTCATCACGTGATAAGCACAGCTTTGAGGGTTCACACTGCTCCCTCACTCAGGGGCCATGGGACTGATCGCGTTGTGCTATTCCACCTCCAATGGCACTGGGTGGTCGGACTCCTGCCTGAGCCCAGGTTTCCCTGGTCCCATCGCCTGAGGCACAGCCAGGTGGGCCTGAGGGCAGGCCTCAAGGCCACTAGGATGGTGGCTTCCTTCAGACAGAGAGTTTCAAGGAGGAGGTGCCTCCCAGTTCCCCTGCTTCAGGATTCGGACCTGCTGCATCCCAGGGGCCATGCACAGGGAGGGGCTGAGGGAGACACCAGGAGTCCTCACATTTCCCTTCTCCAGGCTTGGGCGGGGCTAGACCACGGTCCTCAAACATACATAGTGAAACTCGTTCTTTAAATACAGTTCTACCTAAATATCCATTAAGTTGAGATTTAAAGCAAATAGAATCTTGCTGATGTCTGTGGTCCCCTCCTCCCTAGTCCTCAGAGGAGCTCCATGATAACACAATTTGCCCGGGCAGAGGGTGGGACTCTCTGAGACATATGGCCTCAAGGTCTCTTCCAGCACAACGTACTTGGGATTCTACCTAAATAGAGCCTATCGTCTATCATCTATCTATCATCTATCATCTATCTATCTATCATCTATCATCTATCTCTCTCTCATCTATCTATCATCTATCTATCTATCTATCATCTATCTATCTATCTATCTATCTATCTATCTATCTATCTATCTATCTATTATCTACCATCATCTATCTATCTATCATCATCTAACTATGTCTACTTATCTATAATCTATATATCTATCATTGATCTCTCTATCATCTACCTCCTATCTTGTCTTTCTCTTTCTCCATCTACCTATCATCTAGCTGGCTAGTTTCAGCTTTTTGTTTTTTGCTGATAGGTGTGCTCCATGACTGCCAATCTCAGAACATCCAGTCTACTTTATTCTTTTGATCAACACTAACCTTCTGGGAAACTTGCCATGTCCCAGGCCCCAGGCCTGGGTAAATGATGAAACACAGTCCCTGTGCTGAGAGGTTTGAATCTGGTGGGACATGAACACACAGAGAGACTCCCAGGTACAGCACAGTCAGGCACACATGCTCACTGACACTCAGATGCAGGGCTCACACCTGACTGAGAGACAGGCTCTAACGGCTGTGCACATCCACCTCGTGGGCCCAGAGACCCATCTCTACACAGCGCCTCACCTGGGCCCGTTAGCCCAGTCACTTTCATATGCATTGCCAAGGCCATGAATAATTTAGTAACAGCAAACATGTTTTTAAGCATGTCCTGTGCACCAGGCATTATTCAAAGTGTATTATGGGCATTATAGCATCCAACTCACATTAGCTATTTAAGGCAGGTACTATCATTATTCCTGGTTTAGAAGTGAGTAAAACTAAGGTGTAAAGAAGTTAATTACTCACCCAGGCCTGTCACTGTTAAATGCTGGATTCAGGGCTTGAACCCAGGTAGCCTGAATTTGGAGCATATGCTTTTAACAGGATGCAGTATTCTGCCTGTCTATACACAACACACACACACACACACACACACACACACACACACTCAGACACTCATATTCACACATGTACCACCATACATACACACACCCAGGAGCATGCAGGTACATGGGAACATACACATATGCACTGACACATGTGCACAGACAACATATTTGCAACACAGAGGCCCTTACACATACACAGGCATTGATATTCATGGATAACACAGATGATAACATATACATGCCCACTTATGCATACTAGTATACACCTTAGTACAGAAAAAAAAACCCCATAGAGACACTTATAGCCTATGCCACACACACACACACACACACACACACACACACACACACACACACACAGATACATAGCCATATGCATGCATGCCGGCAAGACACAGGACCTGGATTCCATTTCCCCAGGCCAGGCCTCCAGCCATGCCTCCTCCCCCATTAGCTGCCCTCCTCTCCATCTCCCATTCCCCCCAGCTGGGCACTGGGACAAGAAGTATAAACCAGGGGACACAGTGGAAACGGGTCTGGAACCAGGAAGTTCTGGAGTAGAAGAGTGACGGAGACATGAGAAACAACCTGACCCCCATTCAGGAAAACTAGCCTCTGTGCTGAGGGACCATCTAGAATGAGCCTGTGGGGTTTCAGAGAGGGTAGGCAGCCTGCTTAGCAGCTGCTGGGAAAGCGGGCATGAAAGTGAAGCGGGTAAGGCTGAGACAGACGCTGAAGCAGGAGCAAAGGAAAGAACTCAGCCCAGCTGGAAAAGAGGGAAGGGTTCCGTCCCAGGAGTTTCATCCCTTCCTTTTCCAGATGGAAACTGAGATTCCAAAAAGAGAAGTGTCATGGCCGTTCATAGTTCTCTAAGGGATGCTATAAGATGTGTTGTACCAGCTGGCATGAGGAGGCAGGGAGAAAGGCGATCCCCTGAAAGCTGGTCACCTGAAGGAAATGTGGAATGAGAACCCTAAAAAATAAATGCCAGCCAATCTAACTCATTTCATAATCTCGCCTCATCTGCACCTTCTAACCCAGCGGTTCTCAATCTGTGGGTCGTGACTCCTTTGGCGGTCGAACGACCCTTTCACAGGGGTTGCCTAAGACCATCCTGCATATCAGATATTTACATTATGATTCTTAACAGTAGCAACACTACAGTTATTAAGTAGCAACGAAAATAATTTTATGGTTGGGTCACAACATGAGGAACTGTATTTAAAGGGCCAGAAGGTTGAGGACCACTGTTCTAACCTCTTTCTCACAGGAAGGGCTAGAAATCATGCTATACCCTCCTCATCACCATACATTCTCCTGTAAAAACTCCAGCAAATGCTTCCACTCCATTCAGCCCCATTGACAAGCTGTCATCTCTTACCTGGACCCACAACAGCTTTCCAACTGGCCTTTCTCCAGGCTCCCCTCCCCATCAGTCCCCTACTGTGCAGCTAGTGAGCACTTGAAGCAAATTCACTTCTCTCTTTGCATCCCTCCAGCAGCTCCTTCTGTGGGGCGAGGTTGCCTGCCAGCTAACGGACAGTGTCCTCACTGTCTGAGCCCCGCCTGCATCTCATACTTATCCCCTTTGTAATATTGGGCCTCCATCCTTGCATACAGCTAAGAAGTAATTCAGAGCCAGGAATTCTGGCACAAGGCGTTTATTTATTTATTTTATTTTTTATATTTGATTTATTTATTTTAAAAAATATTTATTGTTGAGAGCATTACAGAGGTTCCCATTTTCCCCCCATTGCCCCCTCCACCTGGTTCATGTCCCATCCCAGGCCTTCACCACCTTATTGTTTGTGTCCATAAGTAATGCATATCCATATACATAAAAGCCTAATATGCAAAGTGTCCCCTTGGGAGTTTGACTGACCAGGAGTTCAATCACTTGCTATAATGTGCACTGACCACCAGGGGGCAGTGCGGAACGAAGGGAGGCCCCATCCTGCAGTCACTAGGGATCCTACCTGTGCAAGAATTTCATGCACTGGGCCTCTAGTATGCATATAAGGTCTTTGGTTAACCTCTCTCCCTGCCCTTTCCCTCTGAGATTCATCAGTCTGTTCCAAGTCTCTATGCCTCCGATTTCTTATTGATTTCTCCTCCTCCTCCTTCTCCTTCTCCTTCTTCCTCTTCTTAAAGAACATCCTTCAACATTTCATGTAATACTGGTTTGGTGGTGATAAACTCCTTTAACATTTTCTTGTCTATGAAGCTCTTTATCTGACCTTCAATTCTAAATGATAGGTTTGCTGGGTAGAGTAATCTTGGTTATAGGTCCTTGCTTTTAATCACTTTGAATATTCCTTGCCACTCCTTTCTGGCCTGCAAAGTTCCTGTTGAGTAATCAGCTGACAGTCGTATGGGTGCTCCCTTGAAGGTAACTAACTGCTTTTCTCTTGCTGATTTTAAGATTCTCTCTTTGTCTTTAACCCTTGGCATTTTAATTATGACATGGTGTGGACCTCTTTGGATTCCTCTTGTTCGGAACTCTCATTTTGCTTCCTGGACTTGTAAGTCTATTTCTTTCACCAGGTAGGAGAAGTTTTCTTATTATTTCTTCCTATAGGTTTTCAATATCTCACTCACTCTCTTCTTCTGGCACCCGCATGATGCAAATGTTGGTACCTTTGATATTGTCCCAGAGGCTCTTTACACTATCTTCATTTTTTTAAATTCTTTTTTCTTTTGCTCTTCTGATTGGGTGTGTTTTGCTTCCTCATATTTCAAGTCATTGATTTGATTCTCAGAATCCTCCACTGTTGAATCCCTGTAAATTATTCTTTATTTCAGTTAGTGGTTGCTTAATTTTTGACTGATCCTTTTCATGTCTTTGACATTCTCACTAAGATCCTAAAGTCTGTCTCACTAAGTTCCTTGACACTCTCATTAATTTTCTTAAAGCTCTCATTAAGTCCCTTGAAGCTCTCATTAAGATCCTTGAGTAACCTTATAACCATGGTTTTGAATTCTGTATCCAATAGTTTGCTTGCTTCAATTTCTTTCATTTGTAACATGTTTCTTTGTCTCCATATTTTGGTAGCTTCCCTGTGTTTGATTCTATGTATTGGGTAGAACTGCTGTGTCTCCTGATATTGGTAGAGTGGCCTTGGATAGTAGTGTCCTGTAGGGCCCAGTGGTGCAGCCTCCCCAGTCATCTGAGCTGGTCACTCTAGGTGCACCCCTGTGGGCACAGTCTTGTCGTAGTTGAGCCTTGATTGCTGTTGGCATCACTTGGAAGAATTGACCTCCAGGCCAATTGGCTCTGAGGACCAGCAGTGTCTACAATGGAAGAGCTGCCATGTAGGAGACACCCATATGGAGCAGAACTTGCTTCAGTGGGGCATTGGTGCTCACTGAGTCTACCCCTTGAGTGTGTTGCTTAAGGATGTGTAGAGTTGTAATCTGTTATTATCTGAAACTGTCTACAGGGTACACTGGCTCTGGAGCTTCCTGGGAGGTGCAAAATCAGGCACTCCTTGGGGCCACCTGGCAGGAGCTACAGAGAGATCTGCAGATGGCTGCTATTTGTATTCAGCTAGAAAGTGCTTAGGCAAAGCCCACTGTGACGCAAGGCAGGCTGGTGCTAGTGCCTGGTCTTGGGCCTCTTATTGATAGGTATAGGGCACGCTGACTCCAGCTGCTGCTTGTTTAAGAGATTTTAGCAAAGTGTGAAGCCTGAACCAGGACAGGCCATTCATATGGAAAAACAGCTGCAAACAGTTTGGGTAGGGCTGCAAATTGGATGGGAAAGGGTCTCAGGGAATCACCAGGGTGGAGCAAGTTGTGTGGGCCATGCTATTGAAACTCAGTTATGGCTGCCAGTCATCTCTGTGACAGGGAAGGTCCTAGCACAGGAACAATGATCCCTGTGAGCACCCCTATCTGGGAGAAAGCAGCCCCTGAGTTCTTGCCCTAATATCAGACAGTCCAATTCCTCTCTGTGTGTCCTGGATTCCTCCAAAGCTGCTGCTCAACACTGGAGCTCAGAAGAAGCAAGACCATGTAGTTCATGTGTGGGCCCTTTAAGAGGAACACTTGGGACTCCAGCAGCCTACGTGTCACTCAGCTACAATCCCTTTTATAGCCCAAAGTTATGGGGACTTCTCTTCCCAGCTCTGGATCATGGTGGGACCCCTTACTTCTCACAGGAGGCCTTGGAGATATCCCTCCCATGTGTGTTGGACCAATCCATTTCATGCCTCTTCCCTCCTACCAGTCTCAATGTGCTTTCTTCTTTACTTCTTTAGTTGTAGGACTTCCATTCAGCCAGGTTTCAGGTGATTCTGAATGGTGGTTGTTCTGTATTTTAGTTGTAATTTTGATGTGGTTATGGGAGATGGTGGGTACCACATTTACCTACACCACCATCATGGTACCCTCAGTGAATATCCACAAGGAATTTATTTAGAAAGTCACAGAGGTAAGATAAGTGAACTGTGAATGAAAGGGGTTCAGGAAACAAGTTACAGAGGCAAAAGAAGAGCCCTTAGAGCTCAGGAGACAAAAGCAAAGGTTATATGCCTGAGGGAAGTAGAGGGGGAAGGGCATGGGCATGCTCAAGACAGAGAGAGAGAGGGAGGCAGAGAGAGAGGAAGAGTGAGAGAGAGACAGAGAGAGAGCGCACCTATGTGCGCTGGTTCCTTCCTCTTAAGGGCTTTTAGAGGAAGGGAGTTTAGGGAAGGTCTCCAGGGAGGATTTCAATAGAATATTCATCAGCCTTCCAGGTGTGTCCTTCCAGGATTCCGGTCTCTATTGATTACTTGGTGCTGGGACAGGAGGTCCTTAGTCATTGCAGTTGGTCCTGAGGTCAGCCATGGCATCACTTTATCTGGTTTTGCTGTGCCTAAATGTCATCTCTAGTTTCACCAAAATTATTTGATGAGAGTCAGAACCTCATTGTCCTGAGTATTTAATGCTTAAGAGAGTGGTGGTACAAGGGCTTAGATGGGAATTGTATGAGGCTATTCTCTGCTGCCCTTGTTCCCCCTGTAAGGGAGTCTACGACTTGACTAATGACATGCTTAGGGGAGGGAAGGCCAGGGGGTCTAAAGCACATGACTAGTCATATGAAAAGTCAAAGGGTCTAAACCGCAAGACTAGTGACATGTAGGGGAGAAAAGGTCACCCTGGGGGTAAGGTCTTACCCTATAATACTTGTTTTCCCAATTTTGTCCATTGCTAGGCACCTGGGACTTTTCTCCCTGGTGACATTTCATACCTGGCCTAGCATTCCTGCTCTGCTCATGACAGTGTAACTTCCTACTCTATCAATACCTCACATTCTTTCTGCTCTGAATTTCCCATAATCACCTACCCTGTTTTATTTCACCTTGCACTGCATTTGCATGTGCTGTCCTTGCCAACAGGAGAGCTGATAGAAACATCTTCCCAGCTTCTGGCAGAGCCAACCAGTGGGCATGAGGCCCAACCACTAGACTGCTAGGGGGTCCACCCTGCTGAACTCTGGACTTTGCCATGGCCAGGTGGGGACAGCAGAGAACCTCCTGGGGGGCCCTGGAAGGACACACCAAGTGGCTGTCGGAGCAGAATCCAATAGGCTCCACAAACAGCATATCCGAAGTGATTGCAGCAGCCACAAAGCTGCTGAGGAAAAGCCCACATTTCCTTTTCTAATCTTTTCTTCTCTTTTTTCTTTCATATCTCTTATATCTCTCTTTCCTTTTCTTATTCTCTTTTCCTCTTTTCTTATTATTTTTTCCATTTTCTTTTCTTGTTCTTTATTTTTATTGAATTATTTATTTACTTACATTTTTCTTTTCTTTTCTTTTCTTTTCTTTTCTCTTCTTTTCTTTTCTTTTTGTTTTTTTTTCTTTTATATTTCTTTATATTCTCAGCCTCCTTTCTTTTCATGTTTTATTTTCCATTTCCTTTTTTCTCTAATTCTTTTTATCTCTTGACTTTTATTATTCTTTTTTTGTCTCTCTTTTTTCTTATTCTTTTTGTTGTTACTTTCGTTGTTATTGTTGGTTTTTTCCTTGTGGTTTTTTTTTTTGGGGGGGGGGGAGTTATATTGTTTTGTTTTGTCTTGTCTTGTTTTTTTTCTGTCAGTACCTATGTAACAGTTTTCATGATGTGGTTGGGGTTGATCCTCACAGTCAGCCAGCCTGTGGGTTGAGCCCATCTATGAGCAGAACAAGATCAGTCAAGACCCAATTACAACAGGAGGGCCCACATAACCCACACAAAGGACATTCTTAGAACACCAGCTCAGGAGCTGAAGGAGATGGAACCACTGAGTTTCACAGGATACCTACTATAGAAGGCCATCCCACCAAGACTGGGAGTCATAGCAGTTCTATTTAATACATAGAAACAAACACAAAGAGACAGCAAAAATGGGGAGACAACAGGTCCCAAATGAAAGAACAGGAGGAATCTCGAGAAAAAAAGCTAAATGAAATGGAGGCAAAACAAATTATAATAAGAATTCAAAGTAATGGCTATATGGACTATCAACAGCACAAAAAAGGACATAAAACCATAAAAATAACCACTCAGAAATGAAGGATAACATATCTGAACTATAGAATACACTGGAAGGGTGGTGTGGCTCAGTTGGTTGAGCTCCCATGCACCAAAGGGTTGTGGGTTTGATCTCCCATTGGGGTATGTACAGGAGGTAGCCCATTGATGTTTCCCTCTCACACTGATGTTTCTCTCTCTCCCTCACCTTTCCTCTCTCTCTAAAAAAATCAATAAATACATATTTAGAGAAATTAGTACACTGGAAAGAATAAACAATAGGGTGGATGAACAGAGGATTTGTCGGAGACCAATTCCAGCATGACAGCAGGGCTGCATTGGGAATGGCTGATGGCATTTCCCCAAACCTTAATAGGATACAGTAAATTGATTTCTTGGCTGACAGACAGGTAAAGGGCATCTTAATCTACATGTTATTGCCTCCTACTGGCCAAACACCTGAACAGCCATAAGCTAATTCCCCCATTCTGACAATGGACTCTGTACTGAAACCCTGACCCTTTGAAGTGTCTATCTCCATTTCACCTCAGGACAAGTTGTGTTGATCAAAAGCATGGGGTCCTGGGATGAGGGGAGCTTGGACCTTAGGCCTTAGACCTGAGAACTTAAAACTTAGATCTTAGCTCTTTCAGGCTTCTCTGACCCCCAATGCCTTTCAAAATTATCTTTTGTCTCTGGACTCCTATTTAATCTATGCACAGCCTTCTCCAGATTTCCTGAACCCTTCTTGATGCTGGGACAAGAACCTTGGAAAGGATTGAATCAATGAATTAGAAGACATGGTAAAAAAAAATTAATCAGAGCAGGAAAAAGAAAAAAAAAAGGAATTAAAATCATGAGGATAGTTTAAGGGAACTTTGGGACAACATGGCTCATCACAACATCTGTATCATATGGTTACCAGAAGAAGAAGAAAGTGAACAAGGACTAGAGAACCTGTTTGAAAACTTCCCTAACCTGGTAAAAGAAAATGTCACACAAATTCAAAAAGAACAGAGAATCCCAATCAAGATGAACCCAAAGAGATCTACACCAAAGCATATCATAATTAAAATGGCAAAGGTTAAAGACAAGAAGAATCTTAAAGGCAGCAAGAGAGAGACAGTCCATTACCTACAAGAGAGCTCCCATAAGGCTGTCAGAAAACACATCAGGCCAGAAAGGAATGGCATGAACTATTCATAGCAATGAAAAGCAAGGACCTGAAGCCAAGACTACTCTATCCAGCAAGGGTATCATTTAAAACTGAAGGTGAAATAAAGAGCTTTCCAGACCCCCCAAAAAAGGCTGAAGGAGTACACTACCACCAAACCAGCATTGCAAAAAAAAAGTTAAAGGTACTACTATAAGAAGAAGAAGAAATATATATAGAGAAGAATATAGGCATAAAGAATAAAATGGCAATAAATAAGCACCTATCAATATTAACTTTAAGTGTAAATGCATTAAATGCTCCAATCAAAAGATGCAGGGAGCTGAATGGATAAGAAAACATGACCCATACATATATATACTGTCTGCAAGGGACCCACCTCAGAACAAAAGATTCACATAGGCTAAAAGTGAAGAGATGGAAAAAATATTCCATTTGAAATAAAACATAAGCTGGGGTAGCAATATTTATATCTGACAAAATAGATTTCAAAACCAAGGCCATAAAAGAGACAAACAAGCTCACTGCATAATACTAAAGGAATTGATCCAACAGGAGGCTATAATGCTGGTACACATATATGCACTCAACATAGGAGCACCTAAATATATATATGGACTTAAGGGAGAGACCAACAGCAATACAGTCATAGTAGGGGACTTTACCCCGCTGACTTCACTGGTTAGGTCTTTGAGACAAAAAATCAATAAGGAAACAGTGACCTGAAATGACACACTAGACCAGATGGATGTAATTGATATTTACAGAAAATTTCATTCCAAAGCAGAAGAATGTATGTCTTTTTGTTCTTGCATGCCTTTTTCCTTCACCATGCTAGGGAAGTTTTCAGTCATTGTTTCTTCAAATAGGTTCTTTATCTCTTGCTGTCTCTCTTCTCCTTCTGTTACACCTATGATGTGGATATTGTTACACTTCATGTTGTCCCAAAGGTCCCTTAAACCAGCGGTCACCAACCTTTCAAACCTCCGGACCATGCTGTGCAGGAGGCCGCCCATTGTCTTCACTAGCAGAGAAGTGCAAAGAAGGATCCCGGGATGCTGGTGACCCTTGAACCCACGGCAAGGGCCTGAGTTATGCACTGATTGTCTAGTCCTGACAATGGGGGCTCAAGCTATATCCTGATCAAATAGTCTTAGAGTAAGTAAATCCTCCTAATATTTACTGACCTTTAAGATAGCCTGTCTGTTACTGCAATTACCTGCCTGACTAAGGGTTTTAGTTTAACCAAAGTTGAATCAAAGGCTGGCGAGGCCTGGGCACCGATGGAAGTCCTTCCCCTTGAGTTGGACTTGCCCGCCTGGCCCCCCAATATTTCCAAATTATTTCTTGTCTCTTCTCTTTCATTTGTGTGTGGCTCCTCTTCCAGATCCTGAACCCTGAACCACGTGGGACGTGGGGAAACACACATACACATCTGGTGCCTCAACGGGAAATCTGGAAGAGAAGATTTCGCCTAGAGCGAAGAAGTGAAGATTCACCAGCAAGATGGGAAAGAATTCGCCATATAGGTGGAGAGCTATTTCACTGTGCGCAAAGCCCACGATCATCTGCAGAAATTGTGATCTGTAGCCAGGCTAATGGGGCAGGATTCGCCAAAAGGAGAAAAGCTCTATTGTGGACTATCGGTTTATATGCTTAAGGATAACGGAATCAAAGGTTCAGAAAGTATTCTCTTACAGGTTTGCATGCCATTATAGAACACAACCCTTGGTTTCCTGAAAAAGGTACATTAGATCTTGAATGTTGGGAAAGAGTTGGCCAGAACTTGAAAAAAGCTCAGCAGCAAGGGAAAAACTTGCCTCCAAATTGCTTCTCCTTGTGGAACACGGTATTTCATTTGCTAGAGCCTTTGAGAGATGTCACGGAGGATAAATCTCCTTCCCTTGCACCCCCCGCTCCTAAAGAGGAGCAAAAAGAAAAATTGGAGGAATGGCTTTCATGGCCCCCTCCACCTCCATGTCCTAATCTTGAAATATTTAATTCACCGTTAATAGAATCACCTGTGCAAAGAGCCATCAGAGAAGGAGTGAAGGACATGTCGGTGGAAGAGAGGCTTGCTTTTCCTATCATACAGGTAGTTGACCCACAGCTCCCGAATCAAATAATAAGGTAGCATGAAAAATTTGACTTTAAAATGATAAAGACCTTACGCGAAAGCGTAGTGCAAAATGGTCCAACGGCTCCTTTTACAGGAGAAATTATGAATAGTATTTCTGAAGCATTCTTAGCTCCCTATGATTGGTATTCCCTGGCTTGTGCAATCCTGGATGGAGGTGATTATTTACTATGGAAGGGAGAATTTTTGGAGAAATGTCAGAAACAAGCCCATGCAAACCACTAGCTGAATGCTCAAATAACTTATGGAATGTTAGCAGGACAATATAATGACGTGCAAAATCAGCTAAATTATGTGCAACAGGCATATGAGCAAAGTAGACTTTGTGGAAGGAAAGCTTGGTGGGCTTTACCAGCAAAAGGGGACCCTGAGGGAGCGTTTAGTAAATGTATGCAGGGGCCTATAGAATCATTTTCTGATTTTGTCGCTTGTCTCACTCGAGCAGTGAGATGACAGATTCAACATGAGACAGCAGGAGACATTTTAATTCAGCAATTAGCTTATGAAAATGCCAATGCTGATTGTAAGAAATGCCTGATGCCTCTGAGAAAAGGTAGTACCATTACAGAAATGATTCGAGCATGTCAGAATGTGGGGTCAGGCACTTTTCAAGCAAATTTACTCCCCGCCACTGTAACAGTAGGAAATAAAAAGTGTTATAACTGTGGAGAAACAGGACATTTTAGAAAAGAATGTAGGCAACTAAGAAGGACACAAGGTGGCGCTCTAGGGAAAGGCGCGAACATCCAGCCTCCTAAGCTGATCAACACAGATCCAACCTCTCTGTGTCCTACGTGCCAGAAGGGCCACCACTGGGCCGGTCATTGTAAATTGAGATTCCATAAAAATGGGCACCCATTAAATCAAGACACAGGGTATGGCCAACCGCAGGGAAACGGCCAGAGAGGCTACCCCCAGTCCCATCATTAATAGGGGAGATCTGCCCTGCAAAGCCCACAGTGGACTCTCTGATCCGAGCCACTCCAGGGAGCGCAGGCCTAGATCTTAACAGTACTACAGCGGTCACTTTGACCCCCGATATGGCTCAGCAAGCTGTTCCTACAGGAATCTAGGGACCTGTGCCACAGGGAACTTTAGGATTAATCTTAGGGAGAAGTGGAAACACTCTAAAAGGATTAACTGTTTTGCCTAGGGTAATAGATTTAGACTATGAGGGAGAGATTAAAGTTATATTAGAATGCAGTCATATTATGCAAGTTACTCCAGGACAAAGAATTGCTCAGATACTACTTTTACCTTATGTTCAGCAAGGCGAGGCTATAAATAGGAAAAAAGGAACACAAGGATTTGGAAGCTCAGACATCTATTGGATACAGGAAATTAGCAAAACCCGTCCTATGATTAATTTAAGAATAGAAGGAAAAATGTTTAAGGGCTTACTAGACACTGGAGCAGATGTCAGTGTTATCAGCAAAGAATTCTGGCCTCCAAGTTGGCCCATGGTAGAAGCTATGGACTCAATTAGGGGGTGGGAGTTCCTGATAACACACAACGTAGTGCTGCAGTCTTAAGGTGGCAAGATGAGGAAGGACAGACAGGATGGTTCCAGCCCTACATTGTCTCTGGAATTGCAGTCAATTTATGGGGCCTTGTATTATTACCAGCAAAGGACAGCAGTTAAGAACTCAGATGGGATACCAGACTGGTCAAGGCTTAGGAAAAAATAATCAGGGAATTAAAGAGCCCATCCAAGCCAAAGGAAACCCAGGAAGACGAGGATTAGGATATCAACCTTTTTAGGAGTGGTCACTGCTCAGTCTCCTCACCCTCATGCTGATGCTATACAATGGAAAAATAATCAACCTATATGGTGGATCAGTGGCCATTAACCAAGGAGAAATTAGGTGATATTCATGAATTAATACAGGAACAAATAGAAGCTGGTCACATAGAGCCTTCCAATAGCCCTTGGAATACGCCTATATTTACTATACCTAAGAAGGCGGCAGGAAACTGGAGATTGTTACATGATCTTAGTGCGGTTAATGCTACTATGCATACCATGGGAGCTTTACAGCCTGGCCTCCCAGCGCCTTCGCAAATCCCACTAGATTGGTCTCTTATAGTAGTAGATCTTAAGGATTGTTTTTTCACCATTCCCTTGGCACCTCAAGATAAACAAAGATTTGCATTTTCAGTGCCATCTATTAATAATATAGAACCCATGGAAAGATATCAATGGAAGGTTTTGCCTCAAGGAATGGCCAAAAGCCCTACCCTGTGTCAAAAATATGTGGCTCAAGCTGTTCAGCCTTTAAGGGACAGATATTCCCGATGTTACATTATCCATTACATGGACGACTTGCTCTTAGCAAGTCCACGGGAAGAGCAGACTTTGGAAATGTTTTCCCAATTAGAAAAGGAGCTCCCTAAGTGGGGCTTAAAAATTGCCCCAGGAAAGGTACAGAAAGAGACGCCTTTCAAGTATCTGGGAACCATAATTGAAAACCAATGCATTAGGCCGCAAACGGTAGAACTAAGAAAAGATTGCTTTAAAACTTTAAATGACTTTCAGAAATTATTAGGGGGCATTAACTGGTTAAGACCTTATCTGAAAATTTCTACGGGAGAAATGACAAATTTATTTAATATACTTAGGGGTGACTCTAACTTTTCCTCACCCCGAACATTCACAGATGAAGCCAGAAAGGAGTTGCTAAGAATTGAGCAGGCAATCTCCTCAGCCCAAGTAGCACAGGTACAGCCTGAATTGCCCTTATTGGGACAGATTAACCATACTGCAAATAGTCCCACTGGAGTCATCTTCCAGAATAAAGACTCTCCCGCTATTATTGAATTGGTCCACCTAGGGCAGTGATGGCGAACCTATGACACGCAAACTCATTTTTTTTGGTTGATTTTTCTTTGTTAAATGGCATTTAAATATATAAAATAAATGTCAAAAATATAAATCTTTGTTTTACTATGGTTGCAAAGATCAAAAAATTTCTATATGTGACTCGGCACCAGGGTTAAGTTAGGGTTTTTCAAAATGCTGACACGCCGAGCTCAAAAGGTTCGCCATCACTGACCTAGGGCATCAGTCCTCTAAAACTGATGTTACTTATGTAGAACTGATGGCACAATTGATATCTCAGCTTAGAAAGTGTTGCAGGCAGCTTAGAGGAGAAGAACCAAAATGCATCTATCTTCCCCTCACTGGGAAGCAATTAGAAATGTTGTTTCAAACTGACTTAAATTGGCAAATGGGACTAAGTGGATATTCAGGGGAACTTAGTTGTCACCTATTAAAAGACAAATTACTACAATTTTTATATTATACCCCCATTATTATACCCAAAAATACTAGGCAGGAACCTATTCCTGGAGCATTAACTGTTTTTACTGATGGATCATCTAATGGGAAAGCCGCCTATCATACAATGAATTCAGACCGAGTCATACTGACCAGTCATACTTCTGAGCAAATAATTGAATTAGAAGCTATTAAGGCTGCATTGCAAGATTTCCAACAGCCTGTTAACATAATTTCTGATTCTTCTTATGCTTTGGGTCTAGTGAATAGAATTGAAACTCCTCGTTTGAAATGGCTCAGTGACCAAAGTTTATTTTTACTATTTAAACAAGTCCAGCTGATTGTGCAGCAGAGACAATACCCTTTTTATATCACTAATATCAGGGCTCACAGTGTATTAACTGGCCCATTAACTAAAGGAAATACACATGCTGATCAATTGGTTGCTTTATTAAAAGAGGCCTTGGAGTCTCATCAGCTTTTACATCAGCCTGCCAGAATGTTGTCCAAACAATTCTCAATCTCTTGACAGCAGGCAAAACAGATTATCAAGGAATGTCCCACTTGCATGTTACATCTATCTCAAGGGCCTAACACAGGAGTCAACCCTAGAGGTTTGCTAAGGGACCCTACCTGGCAAATGGATGTGACACACTATACTCCCTTTGGACGTCTTGGGGCATTGCATGTCTCTGTAGACACCTTTTCAAAAGTCCTTTGGCCTACTGCATCTACAGGGGAAACGGCAAAACAGGTTATTAATCATTGCCTAGCTGCCTTTGCCATCATGGGAATTCTAAAAATTATTAAAACTGACAATGGGCCTGCTTACACAAGCTTTCATTTTCAGCAATTACAATATACTGTTGTAATTCTAAAATATCAACCAACTGAGCCACACCACCCTTCCAGTGTATTCTATAGTTCAGATATGTTATCCTTCATTTCTGAGTGGTTATTTTTATGGTTTTATGTCCTTTTTTGTGCTGTTGATAGTCCATATAGCCATTACTTTGAATTCTATATTATAATTTGTTTTGCCTCCATTTCATTTAGCTTTTTTTCTCGAGATTCCTCCTGTTCTTTCATTTGGGACCTGTTGTCTCCCCATTTTTGCTGTCTCTTTGTGTATGTTCCCATGTCCCCAGGAAACTGACACTCAGCGTGCACCGAACAGGAGTTAAGAAATTCATATTTCAGTCTGACATCGGCTGATGTGCAAGTTCAAAATGCCTCTTACCCTCCCCCTGACCGTCTGTGAGTTAAGGTAATGACTTCCCTCCACCACTGTCATGGGCTGCTTCCAGCCTCAGTGCAGCCCTCTCGTATTTAGGCCTAGGCTGCCTCAGGACAGAGGCCCCCTGCTGAGCTTGACCCCAGAGCCTGCAGCTGGCTTAGGAGCTTGGAGAACACCTCTGGTTAGGATGAGCCAGGCAGAGAGACGGCTCAGGACTCAGAGTCCTTCAAGCACCTTCCGAAGAGCCAGCGGGCCAGTCCCTTTGCCAGTCTGTCTTTGCTGCTCAGGGACTCGTGGAACTGGTTACCTTGTCAGGTGCTCCCCCTGCTTGCAGCTTCTCAGGGGTAAGAGTGGCACTTCAGGCCTCATCCTCAAGATAGTCAGGCTGTGTGGCTCCTGCTGATGCTGACATGAGCGCAGCTGACATGAAAAGGGTGGTGTCACTGTGTAGCCACGTCATATTTTATTGACTTACTAGAGGCCTGGTGTATGAAAGTTCATGCACTGGGGGGTGTCCCTCAGTCAGGCCTGCCCCTCTCACAGTCCAGGAGAGCTCAGGGGTTGTCCTACTGATGGCTTATGCCTGTGGGGAGCAGGCCTAAGCAGCAGTCTGGCCTCCCACTGCGGGAGGCGACCGGGAGGATCAGGGGAAGGCACTGCCCCCATCACCCCACTGCTGCTGCCACTGAAGGCCCTGGGCCCTTGCTTCTTAGAACTGCCTCGCCCCCCGCTCACTGGTGGGTGGTGGTGATCTGGGGCCAGGCTGGCTGGCGGAGGGGCTGTGGGAGGTTGAGGCACAGCAGGTTGCACTTTGTCCAGCCTCTGTGGAGGTGGGGCACCAGGACCAGCCCGCACTGCGCCTCTGTAGCTGCCTCTGCGTAAGGGGCAGCACTAGGACTGCACAGCCCCCTCTCCTGCTGCCTCCCTGAAAGGGGCCACGGCACCGCCCTCTAGCTTGGCCTCAGCTTTTTGCGGCTCTCCCACGGCCTCTGCCATGGCGCTGGACCGCCCCACGCTGCCGCCTCTCCCATGCCACCAGCCCTAGGCCCTCGCAGCGGCTTCTGGCACTCACAGCTGCTGTGGCTTTGTCGGAAGGACGTCCGGAAGATGTCCGGTCTAATTTGAATATTACCCTTTTATTAGTACAGATAATGTACATGTTATGCACATGTCTCACATATACAACTTGGTGAATTTTAGCCAAATGAGCACTCCCATGCAACCAGTACCAAGTTTAAGAAATAGAACTGTGCACACTGCCCCAGAGGCCTCCTTCCTGCCTGTTAGCATAGCACCTCCAAGGCAGCCACTGTCCCTGTGTCTAGCCCCACAGAGCAGTTCGGTTTTTGAACTTCCTGTAAGAGAAATGCTACAATGCCCACCTTCTGAGCCTGGCATCTTCGATCAACAGCACTTTGTGAACTTGATCTGCATTGTTGTGTTTGATCATAGTTTGATCATTCTACTCACTGACATTATTCTATTGAAAAGGGCCTAATTTACTGAGCCTTTCTACTCCTGATGGGCATATAGGCTGTTTCCAGGGTTCGGCTGCTGAGAAGTGTGGTGCTTTCTTGCACAAACCTTTTGGTGAGTAGGCTCCCATTTCTGGTGAGGTGTGTACATGCAGCGTCAGTAATACAGCCAAGCAGTTTCCACGGTGGTTGTACTTCCACTAGACACATGGTTTTAACATTCCAAGATTCTTTATCCTCCAGTACCTAGTAGCAACTGATCTCACTTCCTTTCATTCCTCGAGCTCAACAAGGCCTTGACCTGCCTCAAGGCCTTTGCACATGCTGTTCTCCTGGCCTGTCGTCATCTTTCCAACTGAAGGATGGGCATGTGCTCATCCTTTGGACCTCAGTGCAGTCTCTCTGCCTGTTGTGCTCACCCCTTTACACATGGCATCTAATCCATGCCTGGTAAGTGGTTGGCACTAAAAAAACATTAGCTAACATTGCTGTCGTCACAATAAATAGCCTGTAAGTTACTCTTTCCAAAATTCTGTGACTCTGGGAAGTTAGATTTCCTGAGTTTTATCCTGGTGCATTGATCCACCTGTGCCCCAGGGGTTCTAAATCCCCACGGGAGAGGGGCAGTGAGCAGGCCCAGATCCACTCCCACAACTCAAGACCCCATCCTCTGAGCAGACCCTGCTCTGCACTGCATGGCCAATAGAGGGCACTGTGGGCACATGGCCAAAGAGGAGGGTGCTGCTCGTCAGAATTAGAGACAGAGTGGGAATGATGTGTATTTTACAGATGAACGAACAGATGCTCCCCTGAAGGAGGCTGCTCCCTGTAGGAGGCTGCTCCCCTGAAGAAGGTTGTTCCCCTGTAGGAGGCAGTTCCCCTGAAGAAGGTTGTTCCCCTGTAGGAGGCTGCTCCCCTGAAGGAGGATACTCCCATGAAAGAGGCTGCTCCCCTGAAGGAGGATACCCCCATGAAAGAGGCTGCTCCCCTGAAGGAGGATACCCCCATGAAAGAGGCTGCTCCCCGGAAGGAGGATACCCCCATGAAAGAGGCTGCTCCCCTGAAGGAGGATACCCCCATGAAAGAGGCTGCTCCCTGGAAGGAGGATACCCCCATGAAAGAGGCTGCTCCCCTGAAGGAGGATACTCCCATGAAAGAGGCTGCTCCCCTGAAGGAGGATACTCCCATGAAAGAGGCTGCTCCCCTGAAGGAGGCTGCGGGCAGGAGCAGGGGCAGAGCAGCTGCGGGAAGGAGGAGGCTGCCTCCAGCAAACTGGCCCAAGAGGGAGCCCCCCTCTCCCAGAAACCAGGAGAAGGGCCCCAAAGCCTGCAGGGCGACCCTGGGAGAGACAATGGCACTGGATCCCAGTGTAGAGAGAGAAGAGAGGGGGAGAAGGAGGAGCACCATGAGGGTAGAGGGTGGTGGCAGCTTCAGGACAATGGTCAGGAGCTGAGAGAAAGGTGACAAAGACCGAGAGCGGGAGCTGGGGGCTGAGGAGAGGGAGGGGCTGCAGGGAAGGGAGGGGCTGAAGGTCTCTCCGTGGCTGAGCTGATCTCTCCCCAGTGGAAGAGCTGTTGCCATGGCAACACAGAGCCAGATGGATGCCTGGCTGGGATGGTTGGAGCTCTGAGTCACTGCCACCTCCCTCCCCCTCTCTCGCCTGAAGAGACCATGTGAGTGGGGAAGGGGGGAATCATTCCTCACTCCCCAGAGTCTCTGAGTGATGGCAGGGATCCCCAGAGCCAGGGATTGAGAGGGGGCAGGGGTCCTCTGCCTCCTTCCCAGCTCCTCCCAAGATGGCTGAAGGGTAAGGACAGGGTTCCTCTGAGAGCTGGGAGCCTCCAGGCTGCTGTCGCCAGGGCTTAGCAGTACAGTGTCAGCCTCCCCAGCCGCAGGCAGAGGCTCAGAGTTCAGAGGTGGTGCTGAGCCTCGCGGAGGGCCTGGGCCTGGGCCTGGGCCGGTGCACACTCCTACTCAGTGTCTCCCTCGGAAGCAGGGCCTGGGGAATATCCATACGGGGGTACTGTGGGCCTTCACTGAGGATAGAAGTAAAAGTGCATTTAGAAGTGAAATTACTGTGTGACTATTTTGAACCTGTCAGCCCTGGTGGGGAAACGGTCTTGTGGGCAGAAGAGGAGCAGCCCTATGGGTGCTGGGGACTGGCTATCTTATCTGAGCTCCCTGACAGCTCTGGTGGGCATGTTATCCCCATTTTTCAGTTGAAGAACCTGAATCTCAAAGAAGTGGAGTACATTGCCAAGGTCAGGGACCAGCCTGGGACTCGAACTCAGGGTCTCTGCCCCAGATGTGCAACGAAGTGTCGAGCTGAGCCTCCTGTCCCAGGAGGCCCGGCGTGAGGACGGGATGGACATGGTCCCTTTGGAGCAGAGCCTGTCCTTTCCACAGGAGAGACACCGCCAGCCACTGCACAGCCCGATCCACAGACTCAGATTCAGTTGGTCCGGGACCGGCCAATCTGTCCAGACTCCAGGTGTTTGCATGTGGACTGGGATTGAGGGTATACTTCGGGTTTTCAAATGTAGTCCCTGACCCAGCAAGCCAGTGTCACCTGGGAGTTGTCAGAAACGCACAATCAGAAACGGGGGGGGGGGGGGGGAAGTTGGCTCAGCAATATAAACAAGCCCCCCATCAGGGTGGTTCTAATGGGCCCCCGTGCTTGTTTTATAGGCTGTTCCTTAAAGGAGCAGGGGAAAGGGCTGGTGGGAGCAGGGGAAGCCTGGGCAAAACTGGGACAGCGCAGATAAGTGAGCCAGGGACCGCAGAGTCCGGCCGGCCTGGTCCCGGCGTGGGCATCACAGCGCTGAGCCTGCTGGACAGCCCAGAGCCTCTAGGACTTGCTCTGAAAGCACCCGTGGTGGGAGCGGCACCGCTGGAGACGCCGGGTCCTCCTGGAAATCCATTTACCAGGAGATGTTTTAGGGGAAAAGATTCAATTATTTCATCAATGAGTCACTGGAAACATGACTATTAGATCCACGCAAACAGATATATTATGCACGGAACACCACCTGCTGACGCACCTCTGAGATAAACAATAAAACCCTCCCAGACATTTCATCCTTCATCTGGGAGCTGGAGACGCAGCCCCACACCCAGGGGACCAGGCGCCCTCGCTCTTTGGTGGACCAGGGGTGGGCAAACTTTTTGACTCGAGGGCCACAATGGGTTCTTAAACTGGACCGCAGGCCGGAACAAAAGCATGGATGGAGTGTTTGTGTGAACTAAGTTCAAAGTAAACATCATTCCATAAAAGGGTACGGTCTTTTTTTTTTTTTTTTAGTTTTATTCATTTCAAACAGGCCGGATCCTGCCCTCGGGCCGTAGTTTGCCCACGGCTAAATTAGACAAATGGAACAGTCTGACCTTGTGCTAAATCCTCTACTTGACACCAGGAATGTACCAATAACAAAAGTGGGCAGTTTGTGCCCTGGGAAAGCTAGCAGTGTGTGGGGGCTGTTGTCGGGCCCTGACATCAATCCAATCGTCATACGAAAGAGATGCAATCACACACTGAGGTGAGGGTTGTGAGCACAAAAGGCGAAGGGAGGTCTAGGAGCATCTGATGGGATGGGCGGAGAGTGAGGCCAGGAAGGCTGCTCTGATGACCTGACCTTGGAACCCTGGAGACTAGGGCAGGGCCGGCTGGGGGGCGGTGTCTGGAGTCAGCAGCCACGGCTGGGGCTTCCCTGCCTCCCACTTGCTCCTCCGGCATCTACCTGACCCCAGATCAAGCTCAGCCTCCAGCAAACATTCCGTGGCCCGCAGACCACTCTGGCCACCCTGAGCTCCCACCTCATTCTCCCAGAGCCTCTAGAACGTCACTAGTCCCTCCCCGTCCCATCACTTGGGTCCCCCCTCATGATGTTTTCCATACTCAACTAACAGCACCATTTGAGTTGATTTAATTATGTTCTATTTTTATCTATATAAATGCATTTTTAAAGGAAACTTTTATCCAACACCATGTAGGAAAACCAAAAATAAATAATGCCATCAACATGCCATAAAAACAGGCAAATAAAAGTAACTCTTATGACTCTCCTTTTGTCATATAGGGAGTTTGTCAGATATTAGTGTGGTTGAGCAGAGCAAAAAAGATGGGCCAGGTACCACAGTCACAAGGGCAGAAAGCCCCAGGTGCTTAGCAACAGGCAAAACTGGGGAAATAACAACCTTGCCCCCAGGGTGACCTCTCCTCCCCTGACCTCTCCTCCCCTGACCTCTCCATCCCTGACCTCCCCTCCCCTGACCTCTCCTCCCCTGACCTCTCCCCCCTGACCTTTCCCCCCTGACCTCTCATGTTGCTGGCCATGTGGTTCAGGGCCCTCCGTGGAGGAGCTGGGGCAGGAGGACGGCCTCACAGACTCCCCACAAGCCCATGCACGACCCCTCCCGTAAATATGAAGCCCTCAGGACCCTGAGGGTCTGACCCCCACCGTAACCTCAGGAACAAAGCCTTGGGCAGCCGACCACAGGGGCAGCTGGGTCAACCTAGAGAAGATGTTGAGGCCTCGGCTGTGTCTCAGCTCCAGGCCCCGAAAAGCAGCAAAACCAGAGGGAGCAGAGCCATGGTGACTGCAGGACCAGCTGCAATGACTAAACCCCCTGCCCTGGCGTGGACCAGCTGTGGGCATCAGGACCAGAAAGGGCATCTGGAAGGCTGGTGATGGTCCTATCAGACCTCCTCTGAGACCCCTAAACGCCTGCCTTTAGAGGCATGTAAGACCCACAAGGTGAAGGGAGCTGCTCGGGCTCCCTCGGGAGCATGCCCAGGCCTTTCTTCCCTTTCTCGGGTGTGTATCTCCGCTGTCTTTCCAGGGCGGTGGGGGGACTTGTAACCAGGGGAGCAGTGGGCGCTGGTCCTGGGCTCACCCCTGATCCTGCCTCCAACTTCCCCTTTTCTCTGACTTCCCAGTGAGCTGACAGGGCCCTGCCTCACCTCCCCTCTCTCCCATGGCACTTCTGGGGGCCAAAGCAAAGCACTGGAGGCTCCGCCTTCTGCCCCATGCCCTCCCTTTGTCTCACTGCCCCGGCTGATTAAAGGTCCTCTCCACGCCACCTGGGCTCCTAGTGCAAATCTTTCTTGCACGAAGCCAAGAGCCCACACATGAGTGGCCAGCCAGAAGTAGACCAGCCCCCCCCACCCCCCCACCCCCCCGCTCCGGGCCCGGCCGCTCTCAGTGACATCCGAAGGGTGTTGAAGGTGCACCAGCATCCTGGGAGTCCCCTTGACACACCAGAGATCAGGAAGATGTGCGAGGGGAACTGTGGGCCCAGGGTCCGTGCAGCCCTGAAATGCCTCTGATCCAGGAAGGGTGCCAGCAGGGCGTGTGTTGGGTGCTCCTTGCGCTGTTCCGGAGGATCAGGAGTGGAGCCATGCTGAGACCCTCAGGGAGAACGCTCGCATACCTCGCAGCACCCGCAGGGAGGAAACTTTTTACTTCCAGGACCCACTGGAGCAGAGATCACTTGCATCCCTAACATCTCCCGCGAACCCTGCCAAATCCTCACGACGGCCCCACGGCGTCTCTTGACCCTGGGACAGAGGGAGGGCTGTCACCTCACTTCTACAGAAGCAAGGAGGTTCGGAGGAGAGACATGCTCGGTTAGGTTCCTCCGGGACCTGAGAGGCAGGGCTGAGAGCGGCAGGGCTGGCAGCCCCCCCTCCGACCTTGGGACAGTGGGGTGTCCGGCCGAGTCACACACACATTCAGTTTAACAGTCTCACGTTTGCAGGGGGAGGGAGCCCCATCCCATTGGATTCTTACGGAAATAAAATGAGGACACAGAGTGAAAAGGGGTGGGAGGGAGGAAATGAGGCCAGAACTGAAGAAACTGATGAGTTTAGTAGCCCATCTTGCAGCTCCCGCACCTGTTTTGCAGCTCAGTGGCCCCGCTGCAGGCTGTGTGGGGCCCAGACGCCTGCTTGCCCTCTCGTGGTGATCGTCACCATATATGACGCGCACTCATACTATTAAATAATTGAACTTTATTTTAAATGCATGGATGTGATTCAGAATGCAAAAGCTCTACAGACTATACAGCAACAACTACCACCACCTGCCCACCAGCCCCTGCCGGAGACAACCGCCGCTGCTGTGGTGAGTGTGTCCCCAGGTCCACAGGGGGGACCTCACCCCAGGGAGAGGGTGTCAGAAGGGGGGCCTTTGGGAGGTGATTAGGTCATGTGGGTGGAGCCCTCAGGGATGAGATTCATGCCTGACCAGAGACCCCGGAGAGACCCCTCCCGCCTCCCCGTGAGCACACAGGGAGAAGGCACACTGTGCACAGGAAGAGGCCTCCTCAGGCCGTGGCCACGCTGGGGCTCTAATCTCAGGTTTCCAGCCTCCAGAACTGAGAGCGAGGCCTTCCACTGCGTCGTGCCTGTGCAGTGTGTGGCATTTTGTCACAGCAGCTTGAGCAGACTAAGGCAGCTGCTGTCAGTGTGCACATACACACGCACACATACTGTTCCAACACAAATGGAAGCATGTTAGGCATAATGTTATGCCAACTGATTTTAGGACTTAACAATACCCTAGCGCTCGTTCTAGATCAGAATGTAAAAAACTTCCTTATGTATAAGGCCACTTTCTATTCAGTGGCTCCATTCTTAAGCCAGTTAATGGACACTTAGATGCTTCCTAATCTTTTAATGTTACAAACAGTACAGGACAAATAACCTTTCAATTACACTATGCGTGAAGAAACATCTTTTTCTCAATTAACGGTTGTTTTAAAAGTTCTCTTCCATCCTAAGCAATACGTATAAGTCACAAGCTTGGTGGAGAAAGCATATATTTTTCTAATTCACATTAGCATAAAAAGACAAACCCATAGCCATGAAAATAAGAAGGGTTGCCTGTATATCGCCTCTAAGGGGTTTCCTTGGCCCCTGTGTCCTGCTCTCACTGTTCAGGGAGACACTGGCCTCTCAGACATTTCAAACTCACTGGCCAGGTGCACGGCCCTTCAGGCGCTGTTCTCTGCTTCCCTCTACACCAAGCATGTCAAACTCGTGGCCCACAACAAACATTTTTGCAGCCCAGCCAATACAACAGTATGTGAGAAACATTTTAATAAAAATTTTGTCACTTAATTTTTACAATACCCTGTTATACATAATTATTAATAACAAACTACAACATTTGCTAATGACTGATTACTAACAGCATGTTGCATTTATTTCCCTTACGTGCCTTACACACAGGCACACCATTTCTCTCCACTAATACCAGCAGCGAATATTTTAGTAGCCGATGGCCACGTCATTAGTCTTGGACTGACTTGTTTGGTGTGCACAACAGGAAGTATTTTGCTTTCCAAGAACAAGAAAAATTGGTTTATTTGCATTACGCTTATTAATTTGTGCAGTTAATGTTCAAGAAAAAATATTAATTGTTATTAAGATGTTCTATTATTTTATGTTAACAATGACTCATTTATTTCAGCACTTTGTATTCAGCATGTCTCTATAGAAATAAACCTACGTTTCTATGAAAATTGGAGCTTTTGTTTTTATGTGGCCCACGTATACTTAAGTCTTGTTTATTTGGCCCGTGTTAGCCTTTGAGTTTGACATACTTGCTCTACACTCATCTCTCAGGCATCCTGTGCCCCAGGCTGTGGAATCATCAGCTGTGTCAGGTTTATGCCAGGTTCACTCATGCCCTCGCACATGTCCCTACCCTGCCTGGTCCCCAGAGAATTCCACCTTCTCCCTTCTTGTCCTAGCCTGGGCTGCCCACCCTGCCCCCCATTCCCCAGGAAGCCCTTTGTGCCCACTTTATCCAAAGCCTTCCCACACTTTGTGCACACTCCAGATCTCCCCTTGCACACCCCGGCTCTCCACGTGCACACCCCAGCTCTCCATGTGCACACCCCAGCTCTCCATGTGCACACCCAGCTCTCCATGTGCACACTCCACATGCACACCCCAGCTCTCCACTTACACACCCCGGCTCTCCACGTGCACACCCAAGCTCTCCACATGCACATGCCAGCTCTCCATGTGCACACTCCAGCTCTCCATGTGCACACTCCATGTGTACACTCCAGCTTTCCATGGACATGGCTGGAGGGTGGAGTGGTTAGGAAAGTAGGGCCTGAATTGGGTTAGTTGACTGGGTTAAAATCCCAACTCTGTCACTCACTAGAGACTTGACCTTGGGCAAGTTGCTTAATCTCTTGGGAGCCTCAGTTTCCCTCTCTGTAATTTCCCATGCTCCATTTTCCCATGATGATATTCATAGCATCGACCAGGAGCTGCAGGAGGAGTCACTGCTGTGCTTAGCAGTAAACATACAACATGCATTCATTGTCTCCAATAGCATCACAGCTCTGTCTCCTCTACCTGGGCACTAGTTCTTTTAGCTTGTGAGTTTTTTTTTTTTTTCTTATAACCCTCTCATAAGGATATTTTTTCCATTAATTTTTAGAGAGAGTGGAAGGAGGGGAGAGACACAGTGAGAGAAACATCGATATGAGAGAGGCAACATTGATTGGTTGCCTCCTGCACACACCAACCCCAACCGGGTCGGGGACCAAGCCTGCAACCCAGGTACGGTCTTTCACTGGAACCGAACCTGGGAGCCCTCAGTCCATGGGCCAGTGCTCTATCCACTGAGCAAAACTGGCCAGGTAGCTTGTGAGCTCTTTATTTGCAAATCCTGTCAGGCCTATCTTTAAAATAGACCTCATTTCTCAGCACATGGCACCGTATCCATAGTGCCAGCCAAGAGAGCAACCTCTCTCCCACCCAGACACCCATCCTGACAGCCTCTGGGCTCACAGTCCCTCAGCTGTGCTCGGCAGTCAGGGGATCCTCTGAGAGGAATCAGGTTGGGTCCCATCCTGCTCTGGGCCCCACTGTTCTTAAACCCCAGAGTCCTGATGGCAGCTATGAGGCCCCTGCCTCCCTCTTCCTGGGGCTGCCCCTTCTCCACTCGTGTTGGCCTCCCTGTCCCTCGTTCCCGGGCACACAGAGCAAGTGCCCACCCACAGGTGGCCCTCGTTTCCTGGCCTGCTCTCCCCCTGCTGCCACTGTGTCCCGCCCTCAGTCAGGCTGCTGCTCCCTGCTGTGGTCTCACCTTCCCCACCCTCCCCCAAAGAGCAGGCCTCGCCCTGGGCAGTCCTCCCCTGTGGGAAGCACCGCGGCTTCCTTACGCAATGGTCATATTTGTCTGTTTGTCCACTGAAACAGTTCCATAGAACAGGGCTTCATGTTAGCCACAGTTTTCTCCCCGCCCCCACACCAGTGTCTGGCACATAGCAGATGCCCAATCATACGTTCCGATGGATGGATGCATGATGACGGTGGTGCCTAGTGCATTTTTGAGGTTTAGAAGGCATTTGGAAGGAACAGAAAGAGGGAGGGAGAAGAAGAAAGCCAGGGATGAAGGAAGGAGAGGAGACAGCCTGGGGGTCTTTAGTTGCCAGACCTCTCCACGGAGGCACAGTAACGTTTACCCCGTGCGGATGGCTCAACAGGTTTCAGTAAATTTCCGGTTAGGGGAGCATCGCCACGGTCCAGTCCCTGTCCCCTTGCACTCGCCCTGTCCCCTTCTGGGACTCCCTACACCCAGCTCCCCCAGTCACAGATGCCCACTGACCAGCTTCCTTGCGCTCTGATTTCGCCTTTTCCAGAAGTTTCCTGTGAATGCACATGCATCATGCAGCCTTTCGTGTGTGGCTTTTCCCACGATGTCCTCTAACGGTGTGCAGGTTCGCCCTTCCACCCTGAGCAGCACCTGCTGTGGGATAGGTGGCATGTTGTCTGTTCCTTGGCCAGTGGGTGGTGTTTGTGGGGCTTCCAGTGCAGATGGCTGCGTGTGGCCAGGTTTTCCTGCCCAGGTGGGGTGTGGACATGTTTCCTAATGTGTGGGGTAGTCGCTAGGAGGGCAGAGAAAAGCACCTGGCGGGGAAAGTTAAATTAAACTAAACGAACAAATAAAACGCACGAGTCCGGACATTTTGATGCCCCGAGACGCAGCTCATTTTCAGAGTCCCCCCTGAGGCTTGTGAGGAACCGCTCCAAACGAGGCAGAGAAAAAGGCAAGTGAACCCTGTGTGGGCGAGGCCTGGGCTCCAGGCTCTCAGCGCGGGGGACTCAGGACCCCGGAGCCGCAGCCGGCCGCGGGCAGCCGTGTGGGTGTGAGGGACGGACCGGCTGGGGGGCGGTGAGTGAGCCTCAGATGACCCTCTGTGTCTCACTCACGAGGCTACAGAAGTGTCTTCTTGGCGGAGGCTGGAGCGAGGAGCGGTTACTGGATCGGATTGTGGCAAAATCGCGTGGGAAGAAGCGACACGCTCTTTGCCACCGAAAGACGCAGTGAAAGGTGAGATGGACACGAGCGAGCCTGGCACGTGTGAGAATCGGCCCAGCGTCCTGGGCCCGTCACCCCTCCCCTGCCAGGCCTGGAAGCCCCAGCTCCCCACCCCCCTCAGGTCCTGCCAAGTGCATCCTGCCAGGCCAGCGGTTCTCAACCTGTGGGTCGCGACCCCTTTGGGGGTTGACAACCCTTTCACAGGGGTCGCCTAAGACCATCGGAAAACACATACATAATTACATATTGTTTTTGTGATGAATCACTATGCTTTAATTATGTTCCATTTGTAACAATGAAAATCCATCCTGCATATCAGATATTTACATGACGATTCATAACAGCAGCAAAATTACAGTTATGAAGTAGCAACGAAAACAATCTTATGGTTGGGGGTCACCACAACATGAGGAACTGTATTAAAGGGTCACGGCATTAGGAAGGTTGAGAACCACTGTGCCAGGCGGTCGCTTCAGCTTCAGCCTTGTCACTGCGTGACTTGGGCCATCCCAAGTGGGAGCTCGCCTGGGCTCAGAGTGTGCAGAAAGCCTCTGGGCTCCCCCTGCTGCCCTCCCGGCTTCCGTCCCAACCCCCATGAGAAAGTGAGCTGCTCTCCCGGCTCCTTAGGGGCCTGCTGAACATCAGATGAGACCTGCTCCTAGGGTTTAATTTTGGCTTCAAAGTCAATCTCTCAAGTTCCAGTTGAACAGAACCCATTTGAAAGAGGGGAGCAAAGCAGACTGAAGGCAGTGGTTCTCAGAGCTTTATCTCTCTCTCTCTCTCTCTCTCTCTCTCTCTCCACCTCCCTCCCCGCCCCTCCACTGGGACATGCTCAGTGCAGTGGGCAGATTCAGGCCTCTGCTGTCTGTTTGGAATAACCTGTTAGAGCTGAGGAGGGGCACGCTCTCTGGTGGCCTGAAGGTTAGGAGGCCAGTGGCCTGGAGGAGACCGCGGCAGGAGCTGACTGAAACGGGGAACAGAAGTGGGGATACCATTGGCTGTGAGGGCCTGACAATTCAGCTCTGGGGGCAAAGTGAGGCACACACAGGGGACACACACAGGGGGCACACGCAGGGGCAGGCAGCATCTCACTCATGTCAGCGTAGCACACAGAGCGGCTTCCTCCCCTGTGGGCAGACCGCACAGGGTTCAAATCCCAGATCTGCCATGTCCTGACCTTGTGTTTTGAGTGAGTTAATTAAATTTTTCTGTGCCTTAGTTTCCTCAACTGCAAAATGGGATTAAAAATAACAGTCCATATTGCATAAAGTGTTGGGCTTTAAAGGGATTATTAAAATTAAGCACTCAACATGGTCCAGAGCCCAATAAACATTAGCAAGACTAGCCAGCAGGTTAGGAGGAAGAGGGTCACGTGTGTTGGGAACAGCACTTGCAAAGGCCCAGATGAGCAGAGAGCAGAGCCGCTGGGACCAGCAGAAGGCGAGGGTGTGTCTGCAGCTCTCCAGAACCACAGGCCTGTCCTTGCATGTGGAATGACAGACCAGCTCCCGGGCATTGGCAAGTTCCCTGTGTGTGTCTCACCACTGAATTTAAGCCCTTTGGGGGCAGGAGCCATGATATCTCATCTTTGCACCCATAGCACTAAGTAAGAAGTGGACTCAGGGCTGGGCACAGCTGTCTTCGTGGTGCAGCCGCTCCCACCTTTCCTCACGGGGCGGCGGTGGTGGGTCTTCGAGCAGCTGAACTGCACACCCTCTGAGCAGGCTGCGAGTCCATTTGCAATGAGCCGAACAAGTCCTCTTTCCAAACCAAACTCGGACTTAGCAATAAGCACTTACGTTCACGCATCTGGTGGGGAACTTGTAATGTTCAATTCAAACTCGGGTCTTCTGAGTCCAAACCCAAGCACTTACCTAGAGAGACTGGGTTCTGGGTGGGGGTTAAGAAGACGTGCCTGGAGTTCTGCTGCACAGAAAGGCCTCGTCCTGGCTGGGGAGCTCAGGTAGTTAGAGCGTCGACCCCACCTGCCAAGGTTGTGGGTTCGATCCTGGTCAGGGCACATCTCAACCCCCTTCCCAGGTCCCTCCTTTCCTTCTCTGAGGGTCAGTGGGTCTGTGGGGAAAACCTTAGCTCTCACCATGCCCATTGCCCAGACTGATAAACAGAGGTCGAACAGAAAGGTAGCTTCCTAGTTCAGGGCTCATGGTTGCTGGGGAAGGAGGGCATGCTAGGGGTGGGATGTCAGATGCGGCCCAAAGGGTGCTGCTCTCCCCAGGCTAAACCTCCAGTGTCTCCGCAGCTTCCTCCCTCCCAGCTCCAGGCTCCTTGGAGGGGATCAATGCTTTCACTTTGCTTAAGCCGGAATCCACATTTACATCCCATTGAACCATAAAATATGTCTTGTGTATCTCAAAGACTGACCAAATGTATTACTGTCCTTTGCATCTTTTCTGTAAAGATCTATCTTAATCCAATATTGCTTCATCTCCATTAAGGCACATCCTTAAAGGTTATCCCATAAGAACACTCCTTAAGTGCCTGCAATTGCATTTTCACTGTTGCTGGAGAATTTTAGAAATAATGATAGCTCAATTTAGTGAGCACCTACTATGTGCCAAGTATCTTACACAATGATAAATTATGTTATTTAGGACATACGTTTGGTTCCTAAAACAGAGACCCTCACACTTCAGTGGCTAACTGTTGTATTTCATTTCTCTCCATTTGGCAGTTAGGAGAAGGCTGCCAGGGACACGGGCAGGGGCAGGAAGGCCAGGGCCGCCTTCGTGTTGCTGCCATCTTTAGATGCTGATCTCATTCACCTTTCCAAACAGCGCATCGCTACATACCAGCCCTTAGGAAGAGAAGGAGAACAAAGGAATGCCCCTTTCCTTCAAAGACGTGAACTTATAGATGACATTTTCCATCAGCCAGACTTAGCTGACTATGCCCAGCTGCAAGGGAGGCTGGGAAATGTAGTCTTCAATCCAGGTAGCATCCCCTGTTGGAAATCAGAGGTTCTGTTACTATGGAAGAGGATGATGAGGACCATGGCACCACAGAACAGCAAGATGCTGTGTCATACAAGACGATTCTAAGTGAGACCCTGAGCTTTTCCGACCTGTGATAAGGACCTGTGATGGATACATGCTCTGAGAGAGGTATCGCCATAGCTACCGGGAGGTCCACGCCTCGCTTCCAACTTCACATAATGTAAAATAGCCAAAGGAGAGGATGTGCAATGTTTTATCTGTGTGGCCTGCGGAGATCACCGTATCCCTGGGGGTGGGTGACAGTTCCCACTGTCAGCCTCTGGCAGGTGGTCAGTCCTAGAGCGAGGAATGAGGATTCTGGAAATAGACCTTAAGTGGGGGGATGAAACTTGTCTCTTCTCTCTGACTGGGCTCCACTGAGTCTAGGCTCCCGAGAGACACTGAAGCCAGGAGGTCGGAGCTGAGACCAGCCACCTGTTCCATCATTGTACATTTTTCTGTGTGTTTCTTTTCAACGAGTCCCAAATCACCAGCAAGAGCTTGTTAATGTGTCTTGGTCTCTGTGCTAATGAGGCAAAGGAAGGCAAAGCGCCTCCCGCACCGAGGAGGTGGCAGGCATGCCGCTCCGGCCTTCCCTCCGCCCCTCAGGCATGCCGCTCCGGCCTTCCCTCCGCCCCTCAGGCATGCACGCTCCTCCCTGCCTCGGGCCTTCGCACTCACCTCTCTGTTTGGCACGCCTGCCCTCGCCACCTTTGCCGGTCTGCTGCTACTTGAACTATCATCGAGGGTGCCACCTCCTCCAGAAAACTCCCCCACTCTCCTAACTCCCACTCCCCAGACCAGTAGGTTCTCAAGAAGCCCAATGATCATATTCCTGGTAGTTACATATTTATTGGTTGGGATTGTTTGATCAGTATCTTACTCCTCTGCTAGACTGTAAGTACCACAAGGGCAAGTACAAGGATAGTACCTGGCACATAGTAGGTGGTCAATAAATATCTGTTGAATGAATGAGACTGTGCCCCTCTCCTGAGGCCAGAGCAACCCAGGTCATCAGCAGAGGCCACCTCGGACCCAGAGTGCTGACCCTCAGGTTGCTTCGCTAAGGCAGCACCATGGCACACGGGGAAGGATGGGAGGAGAACATGCTGCTCAGGAGGCCTCCGAGCCTCTCAGACATACTCAAGGAGACACCTTGGGCCTAGGGGCACAATGGGGTCCCTCACTTCCCATCACCTGGACGATGCACATGGAGATGATGTTGTCTAGTCTCTAACCTTCCTACAGGCAATGGTTTTACCTCCAATTAACAGATGTAAAAACTGAGGCTCAGGGTGTTTTGAAACTACCCATCACAACACAGTGAGGAAATAAAGTCTATATTCAAACCCAGGTTGGAATCCCCAAAGACCACAGTCACCCCACAAGCTCAGCTTGCCTCCCGAGACAACAGGGAATGGGAAACCCACCAAGTGACGTCAGTGCCAGGACTCTCAGCTGCTGGAGGACTGCCCTCTCCCCATGTCTCCTGGTGTCTCCCAGCATCTCCCCATGTCTCCCCGTGTCTCCTGGCATCTCCCCATGTCTCCTGGCATCTCCCCATGTCTCCCGGTGGTGTCTCCCCATGTCTCCCACAGCCTCTGCTGCTCCAAGGCGACAAGACCGCTGTCCTGAGTGTGGTTTCGGGTGTGGCCTGGGCTCTGCAATCGCCTCCTGCCCAATGGGGTTTTCTTCTTCACTCACGGAACAGGGGAGCTTTGGGTCCTGCCCTTGAACACAGCGGCTCATTTGTGCCCCTCACAGGCAGCCGCCCCACGGAAAACGCTGAAATGGACCCAGTGCTGCCAAAGGGCCGTTGGGTTTGTGTCTCCACGACTCTGAACTGCGCATCTCGTCGCCGTGAAACAGACACGTCCTTCCTGCCAGAGCGCAGTTCAGGCAGCCGTCACGTGGGCCACAGGCCTTGCAGCTCCCTGGGGGCCGCCATCTTGAAACAGCAAAGGCCAGCCCCTCCCCTTGAATTAGCCAATAGCGCAAGACTGTGCACCTGAGCTCCAATCAAGAGTGAGGACACTTGTCCTTTGATGATTTGTTGATGATAGCCAGTCTGACAGGTGTGAGTTGGTACCTCATTGCTGTTTTGATTTGCATCTCTCGGATGATTAGTAACTTTGAGCATGTTTTCATATGTCTCTTGGCTTTCTGAATGTCCTCTTTTGAAAGGTGTCTATATAGGTCCTTTGCCCATTTTTTGATTGGATTGTTTATCTTCCTTTTGTTAAGTTGTATGAGTAGATGAATGGATTAGAAAACTGTGGTACATCTACACGATGGAATACTATGCTGCTGTAAAAAGGAAGGAACTCTTACCATTTGCAATGGCATGGATGGAACTGGAGAGCATTATGCTAAGTGAAATAAGCCAGTCAATGAAGGAAAAATACCACATGATCTCACTCATTCATGGATAATAGAGACCATTATAAACTTTTGAACAATAATAGATACAGAGGCAGATCTGCCTCAAACAGATTGTCAAACTGCAGTGGGAAGGCTGGGGAGGGTTGGGGGGCAGGAGGGAGGGGGGTAAGAGATCAACCAAAGGACTTGTATGCATGCATATAAGCATAACCAATGGACATAAGACACTGGGGGATAGGGGAGGCTAGGGGACTGTCAAGGGCAGGGGAAAAAAATGGACACATATGTAATACCCTTTGTAATACTTTAAGCAAAAAAAAAAAAAAAAAAGAGTGAGGACAGGTCATGTGTCTGGATTAAAAAGCCGAGCAGACCTGCTCGGTGTGCGCTGCTCCCAGACCACGCGTGCGCCCTTCTGCGTAGAAGGAAAGATGTCTGCCTGCCGCCTCGTGTGCCCCCAGGACCCTGAATTGGGGGCCCGCCTTATTGCTTACAGCCACCGAGCTGTCCACGGCAGGGGTTTACCTCAAGAGCAAAATCAGACACGGGTGTGACGATGTCAGATCCAGGGCACCCCCTGGCAGAGCTGTTTGCAATAGTAAAAACATGGAAACAGCCACAGATCCAATCACAAGGGACTGAGCAAGTACATGCAGCTGCCCCTCTACCTGGTGCATGCGTGGTCACTGAAAACAGCAGCAGAGGGCTTTCCGGAGGCGGAAACCGCTCACAGAGGGAGCAGGGCGGTCAGAGGCAAGTGGGTGCTGTTCGCCAGGCGCCACCCCGGCGGGGCTGCAGATGGCCCAGAGCTGCACGGCTGGCAGGAAGTCCCGGGCCGTGGCCGTCCTGCGGGCGACACTGACGTCGGTGGCTCGGAGCCCAGGTCCTCAGCTGCAATAACAACCTGCGGAGACGTGGCGAGTGATGCCTGAGTCCGGGACCGGCAAGTGTGAGATGCGGTATGTGTCACACAAACACCGACCACTCCTCCTGCTGCCGAGCCTCCTGCAAGATGCTGATGGAACAACCAACTATCGGTGTGACTCAGGGCGAGCCCTGCACGCAGCTGTCGGTCAGTCATTCAGCAAACACTTACTGAGCACCCACTGTGTGTCTGTCCATAGCCTACAAGGTTCTACACGTCCTAACCCTCCCTTCCCCCGACTGGGCTGCTATCATTGGGCTCCCAACACAGGCCTCCTCAAGTTCCCCACACACGTGACGTGAACCCATCCCAGGGCCTTGTGGCTGCCCCACCGCTGCTGGGGTGTTCTTCCTTCTTCAGTCACGGCTGGGTCTTCCTGCCTCTCAGCTCCAATGTCTCCACTCACAAAAGTCCTGAGCGTCTGGAACGTCCCAGGCCTCTGCTCCCGGCCTCCGCTCCTGTGCGCGCTGCATTTGCTGCTATTTGACAGAATCAAAGGTGTGGATCTGTGTTCCTCACCACAGTGTGAACCCCATGAGGGAGGCACCCAGTTTATCTGGTTTGTTACTGGGCTCCAGCTCTAACACTGCACCGTCACATAGTAGGTGTTTGGTAGATCCCGTCAGGTGAGTGAGTAGAATCTACCTTCTGGCCCTTTAAATACAGTTCCGCATGTTGTGACCCAACCATAAAATTATTTTCGTTGCTACTTCATAACTGTAATGTTGCTACTGTTATGAATCGTCATGTAAATATCTGATATGCAGGATGGTCTTAGGCGACACCTGTGAAAGGGTCGTTCGACCGACAAAGGGGTCAAGACCCATAGGTTGAGAACCGCTGGAGTAGATGAATGGAAGGGTGTGCTGGCCCCGTGCTAAGGCAGAGGGTCTAGCAGTGAGCCAGCCACAGAGCACCTCCTAGTCTCACCTGGTCACACCCAGTTTCTCATTCCTTCAAAAGGGAATTATTCTTGCCCCTTCTCACCTGAGAATTCTTTGGAGTCATGGAGGCAACATGCATTTTCGTACCTGAGCCTTTTCCAGGCTCCTCCTGTCAGAGGCTGCGTGATCATCCATTAGAGTCTGCATGGCTCCACATTTTGAACGCTTTCCTGGCTTTTAAAACCCCAGCCAGACCATTAGGCTGTGCCTGCACTGGCGGTCCCAGCCGGTGACTGACCAGGTGACTCTCCTGCTCATATTTTGCAGCTGTTTCCTGAGCATCTTGATTTGGCCAGGAAGTATGACGTGATTGATTTGCTCTGCTCTGCTCACCGGCGGCCTCAGCTGCGGGAGCAGGAATCTTTATGGCTTCAGTAGTTTCCTGTCCTAAGAGCAATCGGTTACATTTCTGCTCGGTGCTTTGCCATCTTGTGAATTTTTTATGGGCTCTGAGGTTCAGTTCCGCCCCTGCTCCCAGCCTGACCAGGACACCTGCTTGTCCTCTAAGCAGGAGCCTGACCCTCTTGTAACAGTCACGCCCGCCCCATTCTTGTCTATAGAGAGGGAGAAAGGGAGGCAGGGAGGCAGGCAGGCAGGGAGGCAGGGAGGCAGGCAGGCAGGGAGGAAGGGAGGCAGGGAGGCAGGGAGGCAGGCAGGCAGGGAGGAAGGGAGGCAGGGAGGCAGGGAGGCAGGGAGGCAGGCAGGCAGGGAGGAAGGGAGGCAGGGAGGCAGGGAGGCAGGGAGGCAGGCAGGCAGGGAGGAAGGGAGGCAGGGAGGCAGGGAGGCAGGCAGGCAGGGAGGAAGGGAGGCAGGGAGGCAGGCAGGCAGGGAGTCAGGGAGGCAGGGAGGCAGGGAGGCAGGGAGGCAGGGAGGCAGGGAGGCAGGGAGGCGCTCGGGAAGGTTGAGGGACTTGCCTAAAACAGCAGAGCCAAGCAGTGGCAAAGGCCGTGCTGCTTCAGAGGAGGCCCTGGTGCTGTTTCCCCCCTCCTGGTACGGAGAGGGCCGCTCCCTCTCTGCTCCCATAGGCTGTGCCCTGTAGTGGCCAATGCCATGTGGTGGAAGTGAACGTGCCCTCCTCAGGTGCGCCTTTAACAGGGGCGGTGGTTTCTCACGTCCTCCCCACCGGTAGGCAGTGGGGAGCCCACCTGCCTGCACCCTAAGTCAGAGCAGTGGCCCACGCATGATACGCAGCGCCAGCAGGAAATATGTTTGGGGCTGTTACAACACAGCCCTAGCTCACCTGACACCCCCCCCCCCCCCAGTGCCGGCCCTCCTGGCAGCGCCATCTGGGAATCCTGGGAGATTTGGACATGAAGAGAACCTGGACATGCAGTTGTTTTAACATCACGGATGGCCCATGTGCAGGCTTGTTTAGATGGAGGTGACAAAGCTGTGAAACAAGGAAAAGTCCGATTCAACTTGACCCCACGCTTCCTTTCCAGCCTCCGCCCCCAGTCCTGCCAGCCACTGGCTTCAGCTTCCTCAGCCTCCCCACCCCCCCCCTCAATGTCCATGGCATGTCTCCATCTACAGTCATTCATTCACACGTATCTGCCGGCTCTGGCATGTTCCACACCCTATGGACCCCAGGTATCAACCTACTTCCCACCCTGGGGATGCTCTTCCCACCGCCCACCCGCTTCCCTGCGACATGGTAAATTCTACGCGTGTTCCTGATCCTTTACACTAAGATGGCTCATCGACCCCTGCCTCCAGCGTGCTCTGACCCACTTCTGTGTGCTTATGACGCCTGGTATGAGCTTCTCGTAGCTAAGAAGTCTATGGGACTCAAATTACTGGTTCACATGTTCCTCTCCCTGCCTCCAGTGTGAACACTGTGTGGGCAGGCATCGCACCTGGGTCATCTCCGGAGCACTCACCTGACAGTCTGAGCCCAAGGAGCACCTGGTGAATGAGTGCATGAATGGCATGACTCAACCTGGCTGCTCTTTCTAATCCCACTTCCATCGCCCCAGCACCGTAGCTCTCCGTGGGGGAAATGGCCCCACCAGAGCCCCAGAAACCTGCCCAGCCGGCATTTGGGGGGAGGGGAGAGCTGTTTCACCTACCAATGTGCCGAGTGGACCAAACGGAGAGGGGCGCTGTTCCCGTCTCTGCCTGCCTGGGGCGGGGGGTTGGGGGGGACGGGCAGCTGGCCCCTCAGGGACGTCCTGGTGTCTCTGCCTGATTCCAGCACCAGAAGGGATGCGTGAGGAGCCCGCCCTGCTTGTGCTTCTAACACCAAGTCCCTGCTGCCTCTTGAGTCCACAGCTGGATCCAGATGATGGAGCGTGGAGACTCCCATGCGCAAGCGGTCCTTCTGCTGGACACCAGCACCATCATCCGAAGAAGCAACAAGGTCAGCTGAGGGTTGTAGCCCCAACCCTCTTCTCCCCCCACCCCTCCGCTCGGGCCCTCTCCTCCCCTCAATCCCGCCCCCTCAGCCCTGCCCCTCCCATCAGCCCCTCCCCTCTGCCTTTCCCCTCCCTTAGCCCCTCCCCTCATTCTCTACCCTCCCCTTGGCCCCTCCCTTTGGCCCCTCCCCTCCCCTCACCCCCTTCCCTCGGCCCCTCCCATTGGCCCCTCCCTTTGGCCCCTCCCCCAGCCCCTCCCCTTGGCCCCTCCCCTCTGCCCCTTCCCTTCACCCCTCCCCTCCCTTTGGCCCTCCCCTCAGTAGTCCCTACACTTGGTCCATATGGAGCCCAAGCTTTGTGTGGTTTCCTCAACCACAAGGATAGAAACCATGTTTCCCAGGTTAACACTTGCGGGGAGGGGCACATTCTCTTCCCTGAAGGCCTCTGACTTCATGTAACAGTGAAGGTCAGTGAAGGTCGGGCAGTGACTGTCCTCAGAGGAATGTCTGGCAGACCCGGAGCTTCTGGCAGGAAACCTTCCTTTTACCCAGTTTCACCTGCCACCCTCTGCCACCTTAACCCACCACCCAGAGAAGATGACGAGCAATTTGGGTGCCTAACCTTTTAGAGCTTCCTCCCCAAACAGGATGGTTATTCCTTACTAAAGGAGACTGTTGTGCAACCTTCTTTTTCCTAATCAGAGTTGCAGTACAGAGAGTTCTTGTGTGTGAGCTGAGTATGGTTGCCTATCATGCAGCACAGTTTCAGGGGCTGCATTACATCCTGCTGTGTCCCTGGGCACTCAGCTGGCCTCCACTTGCTCATTATTATCTAGGAAACTAGAGGCCTGCTGCATGAAAATTTGTGCACTTGGGGTTCCCTCAGCCTGGCCTGTGCCCTCTCGCAGTCCAGGACCCCTCAGGGGATGTCCACCTGCCAGCTTAGGCCTGCTCCCTGGGGGATCAAGCCTAAGCTGGCAGTCAGACATTCCTCTGGCAGCCTGGGAGCCCTCGGGGGATGTTCACCTGCCAGCTTAGACACGCTCTCCCTTAGCACTGCTGAGGAGGTGGGAGAGGTTCCCACCACTGCCACTGCACTCGCAGCTGTCAGCCTGGCTTGTGGCTGAGCAGAGCTCCCTCTGTGGGAGCACACTGACCACCAGGGGCAGCTCCTGCATTGAGCATCTGCCCCTGGTGGTCAGTGCACACCATAGCAACCAGTTGTTCTGCCTTTAGGGTCAATTTGCATATTACCCTTTTATTATATAGGACTAGGGGCCCAGTGCATGAATTTGTGCATCTTGTAAGGCACTGTGGGCCATGAGGCTGCGGTGGGCACAGGGGCAGGTCTCAGCCCATCCTCTGCTCCCCCACCTGGCCCCTCCCACTGTGGCCCCTGGTCCCCTGTGTACCAGCAGTTCTGCCCTTACCACTGCTGCTCCCACATGCTGATGGCGTCAGCCCCCTCTTGTACCCACTGACTGTGCAGAGCAATTGGGGCTGCTGCCAGCAGTCAGTGAGAGAGATGGCTGCTGCCCCGATTACCCCTCAGGAGCAGGGGGAGGTGGAGAAACCCTGAGGGGTGATCAGGGCTGGAAGCCTCCGCTCATACCTGCTGATGGTGCCAAGTGATCGGTGCCGGCCCCAGGCTCCAGCAGCAGGTGCAAGTGATGTGGGAGCAAAGAATTTTCAGTAACCACCAGAGGCTCATCCCGATGACAGCGACCAGCACCCCGCCTTGGTCTGGTGCCCCCACTCACCTGCGCCACCATCCTGCCGTGGCCAATGCCCACCATGTTCTGCGTGTGCCCCCTGGTGGTCAATGCATATCATAGCGACCAGTTGTTCAGTTGCTCAGTTGTCCCCCATTTGGTCTATTTGCATATTAGCTTTTTATTATATAGGACTAGGGGCCCGGTGCACGAAATTCGTGCACTGGGTGTGTGTGGGAAGGGGAGTGTCCCTCAGCCAAGCCTGCCCCCTCTCACATACTGGGAGCCCTCAGGCATTGACCCCCATCACCCTCCAATCGCAGGATCGGCCCCTTGCCCAGGCCTGATGCCTCCGCCAGAGGTGTCAGGCTTGGACAGGGGACCCCCATCTCCCCCTGATCACTGGCTCTGGCCCCCGCCCAGGCCTGAGGCCTCTGGCTCAGGAATCACGCCTGGGCAGGGGGCCCCCATCTCCTTCTGATCGCTTGCTCCACCCCCCGCCCAAGCGTGACGCCTCTGACCCAGGCTTCAGGCCTGGGCAAGGGGACCATCATATCCCCCCAATCCCCGGCTCCGCCCCCCACCCAGGCCTGTTGCCTCGGCCAGAGGAGTTGACCCTCATCACCCTCCGATCACCAATCACTGGATCGGCCCCTTGACCAGGCCTGAGGCCTCTGGCAGAGGTGTCAGGCCTGGGCAGGGGACCCCCAGCTCCCCACGTTGCAGGCTCTGCCCCTGCCCAGGCCTAACGCCTCTGGCTGAGGTGTCCAGCCCGGGCAGCGTGGACCCGCAGCTACAGCGGCCCCATGATCGTGGGCTTCGCTTTAGGCCCAGGCAAGGGACCCCTAGCTCCCGGGACTGCCAGCTTCGACCGTGCCCAGCTCCCATCACTGGCTCCACCCCTACTTCCTGCTATCACTGGCCAGGGCAGAAAAGGCCCCTGATTCTCCGATCATGGCTGGGGGGCAGGGCAAAGGCGGCCCCAGGGCCGCCCTGGCCCTGCCCCCCAGCTCTTAGCTCCCCCCTGGGTTTCCGATCACTGTCAGTGGCAGGGGGCTTCTTCCTGCTTTCCCTTTCGCCTCCCTGCATTGTGCCTACATATGCAAATTAACCACCATCTTGTTGGCAGTTAACTGCCAATCTTAGTTGGCAGTTAATTTGCATATAGCCGTGATTAGCCAATGAAAAGGGTATCGTCGTACACCAATTACCATTTTTCTCTTTTATTAGATAGGATAGTTTAAAGACAGTGACACCCTGGCAGCCACTGCTCTTCTCTCACTTCTCTTTCATGCACATTTCTTTATGTGGAATTGCTGCTCAAAGGATGTGGTCTTTTAAAGGCTTCTGACGTGCATTACCAAAACAAAAAAGAAGAAAAGAGCAAGTTGCTTTTACAAGCCTTGGTGACAATGCCTCCCTTCCAAACTTGCCAGCTCTCAGCAGAGCCATCTTCAAGTTGTTGACAACCTCATCTTACCTAATAATAGACAAACATGTAAATTGACTGTCCCTCTACTATGCTCACCAGCCAATCAGGAGAGTATGCAAATTAACCCAACAAAGATGGTGGTTAATTTGCATATGTAGGCATGAAGCAGCAAGCGAGGACTTAAGGCTCTGGCTGGAGCAGTGAAGACTGAAGGTTCTGGCCAGAGGAGCGAAGGCCTGGGTCCCGGGTGCTGGAGGAAAACCGGTGACGGCAGCCAGGGGAAGGGAAGGTCTATTGCATGAATCTCTTCATGCAATGGGCCTCTAGTAGAAAAAGAATGGTTATCATGTTGCTCTCATTTGAGTACATTTCATTAGTATTAAGTATAAATAATTATTAAACATTCATTCGTTCTCTTTTGTGCATGTGCATATTTAGATGCCTCGCTCATACTTTCCCCAATGCAGTAAGTAGGCATGCTGTTATTTTAATGTTAAAGAGATATTTGCTGCAAATACTTTTTTCAATGTGCCTTATTCTTTAACTTTGTTCTTCACTCCCAGGCAAATTTTAAAGTGTGTGATGAAACCCATCACTGCTTTCCCTGACGGTCTCTGCCTTAGTTGCTTCTGCAGATTATTTCTAACTTCAAAGGGCCTTGCCCCTCTCTCAAGAGAATGGAACCTACATATGCATATATAATTTTTTTACTTATTTATCTTTATTTTAACAACATGAAATTTATTTTGGTATGAGGTATAGGGTAGGAATCTAACTTTATCGTTTCCCATAAAGTTAGCATATTTTTCTGACACCTTTTAATGTACAATTAGCACTTCCCTCTGATTTGAAATGCTACATTTATCCTATCTAATAAAAGAGAAAAATGGTAATTGGTGTACGACGATACCCTTTTCATTGGCTAATCACGGCTATATGCAAATTAACTGCCAACTATGATTGGCAGTTAACTGCCAACTAAGATTGGCAGTTAACTGCCAACAAGATGGCGGTTAATTTGCATATGTAGGCACAATGCAGGGAGGCGAAAGGGAAAGCAGGAAGAAGCCCCCTGCCACTGACAGTGATCAGAAACCCAGGGGGGAGCTAAGAGCTGGGGGGCAGGGCCAGGGCGGCCCTGGGGCCGCCTTGGCCCTGCCCCCCAGCCATGATTGGAGAATCAGGCGCCTTTGCTGCCCTGGCCAGTGATAGCAGGAAGTAGGGGTGGAGCCAGCGATGGGAGCTAGGCATGGTCAAAGCTGGCAGTCCCGGGAGCTAGGGGTCCCTTGCCTGGGCCTAAAGCGAAGCCCACGATCATGGGGCCGCTGTAGCTGCGGGTCCCCGCTTCCCAGGCCAGACACCTCAGCCAGAGGCGTTAGGCCTGGGCAGGGGCAGAGCCTGCAACGTGGGGAGCTGGGGGTCCCCTGCCCAGGCCTGACACCTCTGCCAGAGGCCTCAGGCCTGGTCAAGGGGCCGATCCGGTGATTGGTGATCGGAGGGTGATGAGGGTCAACTCCTCTGGCCGAAGCATCAGGCCTGGGTGGGGGGCGGAGCCAGGAATTGGGGGGATATGATGGTCCCCTTGCCCAGGCCTGAAGCCTGGGTCAGAGGCGTCAGGCTTGGGCAGGGGATGGAGCCAGTGATCAGAGGGAGATGGGGGTCCCCTGCCCAGGCATGATTCCTGGGCCAGAGGCCTCAGGCCTGGGCGGGGGCCAGAGCCAGTGATCAGGGGGAGATGGGGGTCCCCTGTCCAAGCCTGACACCTCTGGCAGAGGCGTCAGGCCTGGGCAAGGGGCCGATCAGGTGATTGGAGAGTGATGGGGGTCTACGCCTCTGGCCGAGGCATCAGGCCTGGGCTGGGGGCAGAACCAGTGATGGGGGGAAATGAGGGTCCCCTGCCCAGGCCTGACGCCTCTGTTAGAGGCGTCAGGCCTGGGCAAGGGGCCGATCCTGCGATTGGAGGGTGATGGGGGTCAACGCCTGAGGGCTCCCAGTATGTGAGAGGGGGCAGGCTGGGCTGAGGGACACTCCCCTCACACACACACACACACACACACACACACCCAGTGCACGAATTTTGTGCACCGGGCCCCTAGTATTATATAAACTACTTATATATTTGTGTCAGGTGGACACACTCTCTTAGAACAAATTCCTTCATTACTTTTATTTTTTCAAAAAACCTCATATATTTTCAGATATCTATTCTTCCAGATGAATTTTAGTATCTTGTCAAGTAATATAGAAAATTCTAATATTTTAATTAATATTACATAATGTTCATACAATATGGGATAAATTGACATGTATCCAATATTGAAAACATGGGTTCCATTTATTTGCCTCTTATGTCCTTCAATAAAGATTTGTAATTTCATACAACATAGCATATATACATTTCTTATTAAGTTTATATCCAAATATTTAACATTTTTATTGTGATCAGAATTTCATTCTAACTTTATTTTATTAGTGATTTTTACTGATGTATAGGAGAGTGATTCAGGATTTTGTGCATATTTTGTAGCAGCACTTGCTTTTGAAGATGATTATTTGATACCTAAGCATCTCATCGTGCGTCATGGTTTCAGTTGTATTATAAATTGGCATGTCATGCAAATTCATCTGGGAGCCAGCTGGTGTGTCACCTGGAAAGTCGGCCAAGCATAGTTATATTAATTATTTTTTAAATTTTTACTTATTTATTTTTAGGGAGAGAGGAGAGAGAGAGAAACATTGGTTTGCTGTTCCACTTACATATGCATTCATTGGCTGATTCTGGTATGTGACCTGACTGAGGATTGTTGCAACCTTGGCACATCGGCACAATCTCTAACCAACTGAGCTACCCAGCCAGAGTAATTGTCTTTTTATTTCCTGTACTTTATGATGCTTTGACATCTTAAGGTCTTGCTGGCCTGGGAAAGACTGCTCTTCCCAGAGCTAGGTAATTCCTGGAGACGGCAAACTACTCGCCTGCAAGCACACCTTCCACATGCAAGCCCACCGTCCAAACCCAGGCCCAGCCACCTCCCCTATGAGCTGTGACACTCCCGGTGAGCCTCCCCTGTCCTCACTGCCCCATATCCAGGTGTGAGACTGTCAGACAGCCCTGCTCCCCAAGCCCAATGGAGTTATTCACACCGGCGGACCCCAAGTCCACGTACCCCGCCTCACCTGTTTCTTCCTGAGGAGAACCACACTGGCGGCTCTTGCCCCCACTCTCCTCTGGCTCTTCTGCCCCCTGACCAGCCTGGTGGCTCTCACATGGGCCTGAGTGGGGGGTGGAGTGCCCCTCTGCTTAGGAATCAGCAAACCCTTTCAATGGCAGTCCTCTCCTGGCCTGTTGGCCTCATCTTGCCTGAATACTAATAAGACTTGCAGGTTAAAACAGTAGTTTTAGTGGGATGTCAGCGATAGCCTGTCACCGGAGCAGGAGGCCAGGCTGCGTCAGGCCACGCTCGGTTGAGTTATGTGCATGGCTTGCTAGCTGTGTGACCTCAGACAAGGACCCCACTCCCCTGAATCTCCATTTCTCCCCGCAAGGTGGCAGGTGGCTGAATTGGGACTCAACCCCACATGAACACAGGCCTGTGCCCCTGTCATAAGGCACATTGTAGTTCATCCCATTGTGACATGTGAGGGTCCTTCGGGGCCCCAGACACTGTTCTGAGTCCCTGACACAACACCCAGGTCTGAGGTCTCTGATGCAGAAGCCGAGAGCGCTTACGTGCCCCCTTCTGCGAGCTGGGGCCCAGCATGCCCTTAGCCTGGGAAGGCGGAGTCTCATTGACCGCGGGGCTACTCTGAGGCCAAGACGTGCTCCACAGGCCAGTGGGCCACGGACACGCAGGAGCGCAGGGCAGGAGAGCAGCCCGGGCTGGTGCCGCTCTGTCCCTGCGCAGCTCCCAGGACCATGGTCGCCCTCAGCCCTCTGTGCTGTGCACAGAAGGACAGGCAGGTACTTCTCCTTCATACGCACCCACCACTTGTTGTGGTTTTACTTTCTGCCAAGACGGTGCTAAGAACTTCTACTCACAAACACGTCAACCTGACTGCCGACGCGGAAGGAATAGTCATGTGTCCGTTCTATAGATTGGGAGCCGGGATTCAGGGGTCAGGAGTCTAACGCAAGGCCACGTGTCTAAGAAGCGGCAGAGCCAGGGTTTGAACCTGAGCCTGCCTGGCTGAGCCACTTTGCTCCACTGCCTCCCTTTTCGTGTTCCTGGCGCCCATTCACTCCATGGCAGTGCCGTGCTCTGATTGGCTCTGTGTTGGTGATCTTTGGTCTCATAGTGAATCACTAATGAACATTCAAATTAATTCAGGCGACATGAGCGTAGTATGCAGGGACTTCACAGTGCACGTGTTCTGTGCCTTAACTGACTTTTGGTGGCTCCCCTGCGTGTTCAGCGTGGCTGCTGGCGTGTCCATGGTGCCCGAGGCCCCAGAGCAATGAAACGCTCCCACACCCACACCCCCAGGAATAACCGAGAGGACACGCATGAAGTGCTGGTCAGTGGGGAAACAGCGTACAATCTGCAGGCGAGTGCTCCCCGCTGGCGTTTAGGCTGCGTGCTCCCTCGCGCGCGGCGGAGCTGCCCTGGCCAGCTGGGCGCTGCCATTGCTCTGTTGCCTCTGAAGGCGCTGAGGCCAGGAGTGCTGCTGTGGGTCCCACCTGCCGTCCCAGGTGATGGAGGGCTGCCCAGGCGTCTGAGCACACGTCTCCCCAGGAGTGAGCAGGAGCAGAAAGTCTTCCTTCGGAAATATTATGCGTTGATGTGAGAACGGCATCTGGCTGGGCAGCCAAGGACCGCAAAGCCTTCGGTTTGCACGTGACCTCGGGAAGCCCAAGGCTGCCTGGGGCAGGGGGGCCTTCCTCATCATAGATGTCACCACAAAGTCACATCCAAAAGGACATCGCTCTCTGTGAGGACACAGGTCCCAGGGCCCGGGCAGATGGTGAAGCAGAGAAGGAGGGCAGAGCGACTTCCTGTGGCCAGTCACTGACCTCATTTACTAAGATCAGTGCCTGAGCCTGACGTCACTTCCTCTCAGCCGAAGGCTGAGGAGCCGGGAGACCAGAGCAGGGCCGCCACCATCAGGAGGAAGAGCGAGGTCAGGCTCGTGCTGTCTCTGGTTTGGCGCTTTCTCCTGAGTGAAAATGGTCCCAGAGAGAGGGGGATGCCTGCGGCTTGGAGACGGGCTGCCACCACATGGACACGCATTCAGCAGCATCGTGTAGATGCAGTTTGGACTTGACCGTGGCATTTTCTGGCAAAGCCTCAAAAGCAGCTTCTTCATCACTCAGCAATGAGCGCAGTTTAAAGCATTTGTACACATTTTCTCACTTCAGCAGCCTGTGAAGTGGGTATCAGCCCTTTTTATAGCTCAGTCCTTTCCAAGATGCTGTGGCGATGACGATGATGCTGATATCACTGCCTCCCGACTCTACCGTGGACACTATGATAACATCTCTTCATGCCCTCCCTCACCCAACCCTCACAGCCACCTCAGGAGGTGATGCAGTTTTGATTGTTATTAGGTATTATTCACCCATTTTGCAGATGAGGAAACGGAGGCACAAGTTCAATAAGGTCATACAACTGGCAACAGAACAGCAGGAATCAAACTCATGGGGTTTACTTCCAGAATTGCTGAGGATTGCGTGCCGGCCAGCTGCCTGTTTCTGGAAATCAAGTTCATTGGAACCAGCTGTGGCCACTCACTTCCTGCCCACGGCTACCATCCTGTGTCAACAGCAGAATTGAGTAGTTGGAGCAGAGATGATATGGCTCACAAAACCGAAAATAGTTATTGTCTGGTTTCTTACAGAAAAGGCCTGTCGACCCCATCTGGCATGGGAAGAGGCGCCTGTGGCATCTCTCCGACAGGCCACACCCCAGCTTCTGCAGGAGGCCTCTCAAAGCCCAGGCAGGTGCCGAGGCCACCAGGCTGCATTGGGCACAGCTTGCCTCACGGCACCTGGAGTTTCTCTCTGTGAGCTTAAGGAGAACCATGTCCTTCCTGGCAGGGACAGAATCGTATGGGATACCACAAGCCAAGTGCCAAGCAACAGCAAGCACACAGGTGTACCCTGACATCGCCAAGAGTGTCAGGAGCCTCCCATCACCAACCATGCATCCCAGCAGAAGAGGCGTCGGCTCCACACTCCACCCCATGGTGGAAGCACACTACCATCCCATCCAAGTGCAGACACTTCCCCCTAGCTCACACTTCCCCTAGCTCACAATTCTCCCTAGCTCACACTCCTCCTAGTGCACACTTTCCCCAGACCACACTTCTTCTAGATCACACTTCCCACTAGCTCACACTTCCCTCTAGCTCACAGTTCTCCTTGCTCACACTTCCTCCTAGCTCACACTGATTCTTAGCTCACAATCCACCTAGCTCACACTTCCTCTTAGCTCACAGTTCCTCCTAGTTCACACTTCTCCTAGCTCACAATTCTCCCTAGCTCACACTCCACCTAGCTCACACTTCCCCTAGCTCACACTTCCCCTAGCTCACACTTCCCCTAGCTCACAATTCTCCCTAGCTCACACTCCTCCTAGTGCACACTTCCCCCAGACCACACTTCTTCTAGATCACACTTCCCACTAGCTCACACTTCCCTCTAGCTCACAGTTCTCCTTGCTCACACTTCCTCCTAGCTCACACTGATTCTTAGCTCACAATCCACCTAGCTCACACTTCCTCTTAGCTCACAGTTCCTCCTAGTTCACACTTCTCCTAGCTCACACTTCCCCTAGCTCACAATTCTCTGTAGCTCCCCCTCCCCCTAGCTCACACTTCCCCCTTAGCTCACAATCCCCTAGATCATACTTCCCCTAGCTCACACTTCCCACTAGCTCACAATTCTCCCTAGCTCACACTCCTCCTAGCGCACACTTCCCCCTAGATCACACTACTTCTAGATCATACTTCCCACTAGCTCATACTTCCCTCTAGCTCACACTTCCCCTAGCTCACAATTCTCCCTAGCTCACACTCCTCCTAGCTCACAATCCCCCTATCTCACACTGCCCCTTAGCTCACAATCCCCCTAGCTCACACTTTCCCCGTAGCTCACAATCCCCCTAGCTCACACCTCCCCCTAGCTCACAATTCTCCTTAGCTCACACTGCCCCTTGATCACACTTACCCTAGCTCACACTTATCCTTAGCTCACACTTCTCCCTAGCTCACAATTATTCCTAGCTCACACTTCCCCTAGCTCACAATTCTCCCTTGCTCACACTTGCCCTAGCTCACAATTCCCCTAGCTCACACTCCCCCTAGATCACACTTCCCCTAGCTCACACTCCCCCTAGATCACACTTCCCCTAGCTCACACTTCCCCTAGCTCACACTTCCCCCTAGCTCACACTTCCCCTAGCTCACAATTCTCCCTAGCTCACACTTCCCCTAGTTCACACTTCTGTCTAGCTCTCACTCCCCTAGATCACACTTCCCCCTAGATCACACTTCCACCCAGCTCACACTTCCCCCAGCTCACACTTCCCCCTAGCTCACACTCATTATTTCAGTGCGCTGCTGTGCCTTCCAGGTGCAAGGAGTCTGACAATCTCCAGCCCAGCTGCTGCCTCCCTGGTGGGGGAGGAGTAGGTGAAGCAGTAGTGAGAGAGGAGGAAGGGAGGGAGAAGGAGGAGGGGGGAGAAAAAGTAAGAGAATGGGATGGAGCCAAGGCCCAGAACCTCCCCCGAGACTGGAGGCCTTCCCCACCCCCTCTGGTCCTCCTAAGTGACCAAGTGGCTCCACCTCCACTTTGAACCAAAGGCCTTTTAGAACCTGGAGGTGGAGTCCCAGAATCCCAGGAGCTGGTTGCTTTAATCCTTAGACCTGCACAGGACAAATAGACCTGGCCTCTGCCTGCTGGGGCCACTACACCTTCCTTGGAACTGCTGGGTAAGAGACAATTGGGAGGGGGCATCAGACTGGTTCCCTGAACAGCTTCCCGGGGCCCACTCAGGAGCCCAGCCACCCAGTTATAGCCGACACTCCGTAGGCACTTGGCCCTCCAACACTACAGTGGCCAGTGAGGAAGTGCCTGTGGCTCCAAGGAGGTGGAATGACCACCATCCCCACATGGAGGCACAGGGAATTGGAGGACCCAGCACCAGGAGAGCAGCTTCTCTCTCTGCTAGTCCCCTGCCTGTGCCGGGGCAGTCCCAGGAAGCGGCTCCCAGGGTCCTGCCTGTGGTGTGGCAGGAGGCCAGCAAGAGGCCATTAGACCTCGTCACACGCAGCCACTCAGGCACCAGCAAGGCTCCAGACGGTGCTGGAAGGTGCCTCTGTCCCCCCAGGGAGAGAAGAGCTCTTGCAAGGCCTGCCACTGGCTGGGGCTTCGTCATAGCATCACCTGCGGCAAGGGGGCGCCTGGGATAGCGTGTCTCTATTTTGGTGGCCACATGGACAGCCAAAAATCAGGGGACTTACAGAAGAAAGGAAGGCTAGATACTAGGAAAAATTATTACAAATTGAACAAGGGTAGGCAATTTACTGCTCACATAATCCCTGCAATGTGGTCAACAATCAAACCATGAAGTGCAGACACGCCAGGCCCAGGACAAGGAGAACCAGGCAGACGCTGCCTCCGTCTTCATCAGGGCTCCCTGCCTGTCACCTTCCCAGCGTGGCGCTCCTGAGTACACATTTCTAGTGTGCGGTCGGGGAGACTGGCTCTGTCTGAACTCCTGGGCAAGCCCAGTGCCCGTGTTAGGGCAAGCAGTTGTGGTCGGAGAGGCAGTGTCCTGTAAGAAGTCTCTGCTAACCCAAAGTGGTGAACACAGAGGCCTCCCACATGACAGGAAAACGATAGCATGACTGAGTAAGCGGAGCTGCACAGCCTCCCCATCACCTGTACTCCTGGCTAATAGTCATGTCAACACCTTGAGGTCCACGGCCTCCATGCTCCACATGCTGGGATCACTCAGAGGCATTAGCTGGACATTCATGCCAGACATTCCCTTAAAGATGGTCCTTGGGCTAAATCCCGAGGGAGACTCAGTAGGAAAACATGGCAACCGTGAGGCGGAGAGGGTGACTGTGCACTGGCAAAGCCCAAGGCTGTGGTTTGCTGAGCTGCTCTCTGTGCTCAGCTGGTAAGGAGGTCCCCGGGGTGCAGTGAGGGCAGCACATGTTAACTGCGGCCGGAGATTGCCTTCATTACGAGCATGCTTCTGCCATCCTCCACGTCGAAGGGAGGCTCAGGGGGGTAGGTTTAGAACATGATTATCAGGGATTTTGCAAGGTGGCTCATTAACCTAATTCTCCTAATTAGAAACCAAAGAAGCTCTTGTTGAAAAATTTCCACTAAATATTACAGGGCCGTATTCCTGCCTCATTTGATCCCTCGCTCTGAATTTTAATGTCAAACCTTCCCACTATGGTCTGTGGAGGACTCAGCTTCAGAGGGCCTTCTCTCAGTTAACCAATAGTTATTGAGCTGCTATGTGTTGAGCACTAGTTAGGTTTTTTAAAAATTGATTTTAGAGAGGGAGGAAGGGGGGGGGGAGAGAGAGACATTGATCGACCAGGGATTGAACCAGCACCCTAAGAATGTGCCCTGACAGAGAATAAAACTCACAACCTTCTGGTGCATGAGACGATGCTCCAAACAACTGAGCCACCCAGCCAGGGTCTGGGTTAGGTTTTGAAGATACAGAGACAAGAGGGTGTCCCTGACCTCAAGAACCTTATAATTTAATAGGCAAAGGGACCAGTCAAATAATTGCAATGCACAGGGTATGTGTGTGTGTGTGTGTGTGTGTGTGTGTGTGTGTGAGAGAGAGAGAGAGAGAGAGAGAGAGAGAGAGAGAGAGAGAGAGAGAGAGAGAGAAAGGATGAGCAAGATGCTTTTGGGAACAGTGAGCAGCTGCTCAGGGTGTTGGAGGGGTGAAGGTGAGGAAGGAGGCTCAGGGTGGGGTGAGGAAGTCGGCACTCCAGGAGCTATTGAAGGGTTCATGGGGGGACAGCATGTTCAATATCTAAAACTATGAAGGACAATGTGAGGTCCTGGGCCTGCAGGTGGTTCAGTAATCTGTTCTTGTCTGAAGCTGCGCACAGGGTTCACTGGCTCTAGGGCCTCCAGGAGGAGCAGAGTTAGCCAGTGCGTGGTCCACCCAGCAGGACTAACCACCAATCTTGTTTCTGAACTCAGAGTCTGCACCTGAGATGGACTAAAGCCCACCATGTCATCTAGCCCCTAAAATCCCAACAGCTAGCCAGCTCTCCATCCAGGCAGCAAAGAATTCAGTTGGGCCCTAACCGGTTTGGCTCAGTGGATAGAGAGTTGGCCTGTGGACTCAAGGGTCCCAGGTTTGATTCCGGTCAAGGGCATGTACCTTGGTTGCGGGCACATCCCCAGTAGGGAGTGTGCAGGAGGCAACTGATCGATGTTTCTCTCTCATTGATGTTTCTAACTCTCTATCCCTCTCCCTTCCTCTCTGTAAAAACTCAACAAAATATATTTAAAAAAGAAAGAAAGAAAGAAAGAAAGAAAGAAAGAAAGAAAGAAAGAAAGAATTCACTTGGTCTCAAGCCGGAATCCTCTCTGTCAATTCACTCCATAATCTTCCTCAGTAAACTGGGGAGAAGATTAGAAATGTCTCCTTGTCTGACTTGAAGAAATACTACCTCACAACCTTGGGTGTTTTTTCAGCTCCTCCTCAGGGGGAGTTTCAGGAGAAAGGTGTGGGCAGAGAGCTAGGCGCCCGGCCTCGAGGGAGGGAAGTTCACTCTCATTAGTACTCAGGTAGGCAGATGTGGGTGGGCAGTGGTATATGAAGGATGATTTAAACCTAAGAAGATGCACAGGAAGAAACACTGGGCCAGAATTGTAAAAAGTGGTGTTAACTACAAAAAATTGATTGAGGTGTATCACATGCCACCACTGAAGTACCACTACATCACAGCCACACAGCAAACAGCCCTACATGTGTTACAAACATGCATTAGAAACATTTTCGAAACATGAGAGTGGGCATCTGAGGGGGCAGAGGTTGGGAAGGGGCCTGAGGACGCACAGGGTGGGTGACACATAAATTGAGAGGCTTCTCTAAGCCAAGGATTAGGTGCTATGATCTCGAAAGTGTGAGAGACTCAGCTCCCAGGTCTGAGCTTACGGAGGAAAAATGGAAGGAAGAAGGGACGGGGAGAAAGGCGGGAAGGGAGGAGGAAACACCGCAAAGTGTCAGCCACAGGTGTGCTTCGGCCAGGGAGCATCTGCTCCTCGGGAAGAGAACACTGCAGGCAGCTCAGGCTGGGCGAGCCGCCATCTCGGTGCTCTATGTCTCGCCCCTTGTGGGAGCAGCGAGCTGCCTGGACTGGCCTAGCCTGCCCTCCTTTGCAGACCTGCTCTTCGCTGGGTCCCTCACAGAGGCTGTGCAACCCCACGCTGGGACCCTTCACAGGGCCCACCTGCCTGTGCAGCAGCGTGACCCTCCCTTCCCCGCGGGGCCTGGGACGGCACCCTAACTGTGGGAACTACAGATGCAAGGCCGAGCACGAGCCAGCATGCACCCCTGGCTTAAAGAGCGCCGGTGAGTGTGAAAAAGAGGGGGTGGGTGAAAGGAAACAAACACGGGGCTGGAGGTAAAAAGACAGAGGGAGGAGAAGACCAATGCATCTTGTACAGACCGCCCTGGGTTAGGGCTGGGGCAGGTACTTTCTAATTATCTGTGGGAGCCCCTTTCCCTAAGGTGGCAGGAGTTAGGGACACTGCTCTGGCTCAGGCAAAACTGGGTGTGACTCCTGCCCTCCCCTCTGGCTATGAGCTTGACCCTCACAGAGACTCCACTCCATCTGAAACCTGAGGTGCTGGCTTTCTCACAGCCCCTGCAGCTTTAAGTGAGACAAAATAAGCAAAGTGCCAGCAACGTCTCACAGTGACCGCTCAAGAAAAGCTTCATCATTATCATCATTATTATTATTATTAGTAGTAGTAGCAGTAGTAGTATACATAATTTTATAATAAATTCTTTTTACAAATATTTTTAAATTGCTTTCAGAGAGGAAGGGAGAGGGAAAGAGAAAGATCAGTGATGAGGGAAATTCATTGATCGGCGCCTCCTGCACGCCCCCCACTGGTTATGGAGTCTGCAACCCCGGCCTGTGCCCTGACCAGAATCCATCGTGACCTCCTGGCTCATAGGTCCGCCCTCACCCCTGCCGGCCCAGCAATAATAAAAAATTCTTAAACCAACCAACCAAACAACCAACCAACCAACCAACCAACCAACAAAAACCATCTTCGCAGACATGTCAGTCGTCATCAGTGCACTCTGCTGCTCCTGCTTTCTCCTACCCGCCCTCTTTGTAAGCAGGGCGTGTGCGCTGGAGATGGCTGCTGGGAGTCACCGCTGAGCACTGCGTGTCCCGTCCCACAACCAATAACTAAGCCGGCTCCCCCTCCTGGCCTCCTCGTCTACTCACCTAATTGGTCATTAGGAGGCATGCTCAGGGCCCTGGGCTTGTGTGCTAATTGCCTGCGCACCCTCTTAACCAGGAGCTCCCTAGATCCCCGCGCAGGGGCAGACCCAAACTCCCCCCTACACCGCAGTGCAAGCTGGGAGTCCTCCGAGGAGAGGTCGGCAAGTGTTGCATCTGACCAATTAATTAGGAGCCGGTAAGCGGTCTGACTCTGAGCCTTGTTAATCACTTAATTAATTCCCCACCCACCCCATCCACATCCTCACCCCAGCTGTGTGCAGCCTGCAACACACCCGGTGGCTGGGGTGGGACCGCGCCCTGCTCCACCCTGGGCAGGGAACTCCTGTCGCCTGCATTTCTGAGGCTGAGCCCACTGGCGGGGAAAGGTCCCCTGAGAGCCTGGGGTGGGGGGTGGACTAATCTCAAAGGTGGTGTGAGGATGAAGGGAATCAGAAGGTGAAATGAGCTTTGAGGGGAGACCTCACCTGGCTCGGAAGCAAAGCCTGCGGAGCCACTGCCCCCAGGACAGGGCGCCCCTGCCGCCCACGTGGCGCTGCTCTGCTGGACCTCACAGTCGGCTCCGGAGTGCAGAGCGCCCTGTGACAGCCGCCATTCAGCGAGACGGTGGTGCACCTCGGACAAGGCCCCTGAGCAAATAGTGGGTGGGGGTGCCACAGAGAGGAGGCTCGCCTCCCGCCCCGCACCTCCCCCTTTTGCTGCCTGAAGCAGGTGCAATGCCTGGGAGGAGCCAACTGAAGAAAAAGCCAACCTGGAAGGAAGGCTGAGCGGACAGCCCAAGGCGCGGGTCTGTAAAGGCTGAACCGCCTCTGCGGTGGTGAGACCCTGCTTGGTGCAATGCGGAGCAGCATTACTTGGATGTGGAACACTCCTCACTGACACATGAATGCAGCACAGTCATAACAGCAAAAAGCAGTAAGATAGAACGAGCACATGCTATCACATAGGATTCCTGGGAGAACCACACAAAACAGAGTAGTTAAAACTCCAAGTGCCGTGATGGGCACATGCAAACACGCATGAATCTTGGGTTTCGTTAGAACTTAGGCTGAGAGAGTTCTAAGACCCACCCAGAGGCTGGAGGAGAAACCGGCCAGGTTTGGAAGCACAGAAGTGATGCCTCCAATCCCCGTGCAGAGCCTGCCCCGTTAGTTAGCAAGAGCCCGCACCTGCCTCGCACAAGCGGCTGGACTCCAGGCAGCGACTTCACCTCTTAGACCTCAGCTTCCTCTTGTGCAAAAGGGCAAATCATGAAGATTAAATAAGACATACCCAATGTAAGGGCTTCATACCTGTGCTTAACCCCGCGTGGAGATGGGCAGGAGTCTTGAAGGCGAGAATCTCACAGGGCTTCAACACAGGTTGAAGACAACATGCAATCTTTCAGAAGGTGTTTTCAGCAGGTCCCACGAAAAGCGAGAGGAGGCCCTGAGCACACTCCTCGCTGGATGAAGTCTCTCAGAGAGGCAGTAAGTGAAGGAATCCTCGTGTCAGTGGGATAAACATACTGCAGATCCGCTGGCACTTACTGCTTATATGATAGCCCCCAGGACGAACCACCAAAAGTAATTCAGTTTAATGGTGCCAATGAACCCAATATGTTTGATTGCAGTGTCTATGCCTAATTCTTTCCTTTAGTTGTTGCTGTTGTGGTGGTGCAAACAAGTCCTATTTATATTAAAACTAGTGGCCCGGTGCACAAAGTTTGTGCACATTAAAAGGGGATTAATTAGAGGAAATATTTTAATACTAGAGGCCCGGTGCACAAAAATTTGTGCACTCCAGTGGGGGGGGATCCCGTCAGCCTGGCCTGTGCCCTCTTGCAGTCTGGGACCCCTCGGGGGATGACCACCTGCTGGCTTAGGCCTGCTCCCCGGAGGATTGGGCATAAGATGGCGATCAGACATCCCTCTGGCAGCCCGGCAGCCCTTGGGGGATGTCCACTTGCCAGTGGGGAGCAGATCTAAGCTGCAGCCAGACATCCTTAGTGCTGCTGAGGAGGCAGGAGAGGCTCCCACCACCACCGCTGTACTGGCAGCCATCAGCCTGGCTTGTGGCTGAGCAGAGCTCCCCCATGTGGGAGCGCACTGACCACCAGAGGGCAGCTCCTGCATTGAGAGTCTGCTGCCTGGTGGTCAGTGTGTGTCATAGTGACCAGTCATTACCAGTCTTTCTGCTGTTAGGGTCAGTTTGCATATTACCCTTTTACTATATAGGATGGAGGCCTGGTGCATGGGTGGGGGCCGGCTGGTTTGCCCTGAAGGGTGTCCTGGATCAGGGTGAGTGTCCCGCTTGGGTGCCTGGCCAGCCTGGGTGAGCTGCTGATGGCTATTTGCAGCTGGTCACACTCCCTTCAGGGTGGGGGTCCCCAGTGGGGTGCCTGGCAAGCCTGGATGAGAGGCTGATGGCTGTTTTCAGGCTGGCCACATCCCCTTTAGGGTGGGGGTTTACATTGGGTTGCCTGGCCAGTCTGGGTGAGGGGCTGAGGGCCTTTTTCAGGCTGGTGGGCGACTGAAGCTCCCAGCCTCTCCTTTTTTTCTTTTTTCTTTTTTCCTTTTCCTGGGATTTATTTACCTTCTATAATTGAAACACTGGCGCTCCCAGCTCCGTGCCACAGCTGGCTGAAAGCAGGTCTCTGGGGTTTGTTTAGCTTCTATAATTGAAACATTGTTGCTTCCTGAGCTCAGAGCTGGGCTGTGGCAGACGGGGAACCTTGGCTTCCTCCTTCACTGGCGCAAGCAAGCCTCCTGTTTGCTTCAGCTGCGTGGCTGCCGGCCGCAATCATTGTTGGCAGTTAATTTGCATATTGCCTTGATTAGCCAATGGGAACCATAGTGGAGGTACAGTTAATTATTTTTTTTGTCTTTTATAAGATAGGATTGCTATTTGCCCTTTTCTATAATAGAAGTGTCAGAGATGAAAGAAAATTAGTAAAATGTATATAAAAATCTTTCTCCTGTCATAATCTGAGGTGCACCACAGGATGCAGAGTCAAATCCCTGCCCACCCATGTGTGCCTCAAAATCACGCGAGACCCAGACCCGGCTGGCTGCCCTCCCACCCCCCAATTGGGCTAGATCCAGACCAGGCTGGTCCTACCCTTGTCAGGACTCACCAGTTGGGGGGCACAGCCCCAGGTCCCCTGGGCCAGCACCGGGGTGGAGGGTGCACCTTGAAGTCCTCCATCAAGCCCTGCTGGGTGGGGGATGTGGCCTGAGATCCCCTGTCAAGCCCCGCCAGGCAGAGGGTGTGGCCTGAGGTCACCCGTCAAGCCCTGCTGGGCAGGAGGCACGGCCTCAGGTCCCCCAGCCTGGCGCCAGGACAGGGGTTCAGCCTCAGGTCCCTCATCAAGCCCCACCAGGAGAGGGGCACAGCCTCAGGTCCCCTGGGGCATGGCCTGTTATCCCCCAGCCTGGCGCCAGGGTTGGGGGAGCAGCCTGAGGTCCCCTGGCCAAGCACCAGGGTGGGGGGCACACCTCAAGGTCCCCCGGTCCAGCACCGGGTTGGGGAGCACACCTTGAGGTCCCCTGTCAAGCCCCACAGGGGCAGGGTGTGTGCAGCCTCAGGTCCCTGCTGATTGCTGGATAAGGCTTGTTACAGGAACTCAGCCTCTACTGTGGGTGCAGCCATCTTGCGTTACGGAAACCCCGCCTCTGCTGTGGGCGCAGCCGTCTTGTGTTACGGAAACCCCGCCTCTGCTGTGGGCGCAGCCACCTTGTATTATGGAAACCCCGCCTCTGCTGTGGGCGCAGCCATCTTGTGTTACGGAAATTCCCCTTCCCCCCCCCCTCCACTGTGGGTGCCGCCATTGTTGCGGTGGAGTGATGGTCAATTTGCATATTCCCCCTTTATTATATAGGAAGGGTATAATTTTAAGATGCATCAGAGAAAGTTGCACTTATATTGAGTTGCATTGATTTATTAATTAAATGCCACTCCAGATGGGCTCCCTGAGGGCCTTGTGGGAAAGTCTCAGCTTGTCCAATGGCAAAGGCCTCACAGCTTGGGGCAACCAGCCTGCCAGCAGCAGGGCAGGGAGTGAAGAGGCCCAGCCCACCGCTCTCCCTGTCTTCCCTCAAGGCAAAGCCAGTGCAGTGGGGGGTGGGTAGAGCCCACATGTGGAAGTGGGGAGACTGGGGTCGGGGTTGACTCTGCTCACCTGGACAGACACTCCTGGGAGATTGAACCATTGCCTCAGTGCCAGCGCTGCCCCCATATCTGATCTTTCCATGGGACCCTCGTCCCTTCCACTGGAAGGAAAGATATATTTCCACACCCTTGACTGGGGTTCAGACCTGTGACTTGCTTTGGCTCATAGAATGTGGTGGAAGTGACCAAGTACCGGCTACAGGCCTAGGATTAAGAGACCTTGTTTCATTTATTTTCTATTTATTTTTTCCTTTTTATTACATGTACTAGAGGCATGGTGCATGAAATTCGTGCATGGGAGGGGGTGTCCCCTCAGCCCAGCCTACACCCTCTCCAATCCAGGACCCCTCGGGGCATGTCTGACTGCCAGTTTAGGCCCAATACCAGTCTAAACCGGCAGACAGATATCCCTCTCACAATCCTGGACCACTGGCTTCTAATTGCTCACCTGCCTGCCTGGTTGCCCCTAACTGCTCCCTCCACTGGCCTGATTGCCCCTCACTGCCCCCCTGCCAACCTGGTCACCCCCAATTGCTGCCCCTGCTGGCCTGGTAGCCCCCAACTGCCCCCCTCTGCTGACCTGCTTGCCCATAACTACTGCCCTGCTGGCCTGGTCATCCCTCACGCCCCCCCCCCCCACCGGCCTGGTCACCCCATTCAGACTGCTGTTCAGTCGTTTGGTCATCCCTCCCTACCCACCTGCTGACCTGGTTGTAGGCAGCCATCTTGTGAGGGCATGAGGATTAATTTACATATTACCTCTTTATTATATAAGATTGGGGTGATACTAGTTAATAAAATCATACAATTTTCAGGTGCACAATCCAAAACACATCATCTATACACTATTGTGTGTTCACCACCCAAGTCAAACAGCCATCCATCACCACTTACCCTGCCTATACCCTCCCCCCACCTTGCCCCTTCCCCAAGAAATCCCCACGCCATTGTTTGTGTCTACATGATTTTCTCTGTCTTTTTCTTTTTTCTTCAATCCCTCCACCTCCCAGTCCCCCACCCCGCTCCCCTCAACAGCTGTCAGCCTGCTTTCTTATGAGTGTGTTTCTGTTTCGCTTGCCAGTTCATTAGATTCCATATATGAGTGCAATCATCTGATACTTATCTATCTCTGACTAGCTTATTTCACTTAGCATAATACTCTCCACACCCCTCCATGTTGCCTCAAAGGGTAAGAGATCCTTCTTTTTCACTGCTGCATTGTATTCCATAGTGTAAATGTACCACAGCTTTTTTATCCACTCATCTACTGATGGGTATGTGGGCTGTTTCCAGATCTTGGCTATTGTAAATAATGTTGGTAAGAACATAGGGGAGCATGTATTCTTTGAAGTTAGTGTTTTGGGTTTCTTTGGATATATTCCAGAAGTGGGAATTTTAATTTTTTTTTTAAATTTTTGAAGCAATGTTTCCTGTTACCATGTGGCCAGGCCTGGGCTGGCAGGTGGAGAAGGAGCAATGCACAGAGCAGAGCAGCGGAGCCCAGTCAAGGTCAGCTGCAAGAGCTAAGTGGGTGCTGGTCATTGTTGTTAATTCAATGCCACAGGATGTTGACTTTTAAAAAAATATATCTTTATTGATTTCAGAGAGTAAGGGAGAGGGAGAGAGAGAGAAACATCAATGATGAGAGAGAATCATGGATTGGCTACCTCCTGCATGCCCCCTACTGGGGATTGAGCCTGTAACTCGGGCACGTGCCCCTGACTGGAATCAAACCCAGGACCTTTTAGTCTGCAGGCCAACACTCTGTCCACTGAGCCAAGCTGGCTAGGGCAGAAAGTTGACTTTTTTAAAAATGGGGCATAGGCCTTTGGTATAACAACAAAAGCCTTGAATACTTTGAGAATGTTGTGACAACATGCAGTTATTTGGGGAACAGTTTCCCTGCTTTCAATGGATTTGAAAACGGATCCAAGGAAAAATGGAAACGCCAGGACTGCCTGGGCTCAGTCCCACGCTGACAACATCGGGGCATTCTTGGCTCTTCTCCCTGTACCCCGACCTTCTCTTTCCACTCCACTTCAGTGACACCATGTTAGTGGCTTCAGATCAGCTGTGACAGGAATATTTAGACCTTCTAAATCAGCAAACATGACAAACCAGGGCGTATTTCTTCCTAGAGGGCTGCTGACCCGTGCACCAGTGCCTCCCACACCACACCACTGGTCAGCTCATCTCACTGTTCCCACCCTGCAGGCTCTCCTGGAAGCAGCCCTCTTTTCATCTTGCTGGAGGGTGGGGGTAGCTTGAAGCCGCAAAGGGATGCCAGTCACATCCCAGCTCTGCCACCCGGCAGCGGCGTGGCCCCGTGAGTTTCTTAAACTTTCTAAACTTACTCTCCACATCCATAAAATGGAAATAATAAATCAGTAACTTCCTCTCAGGGTTAGAGTGGGATGCAATGAAATTGTTCAGGCACAGCGCTGGGCGCTGTTGGGGACACCTCCAAAGCAGAAGTGACGGTATCATCACTTGGTTCGTGGTCCCATCATCTTTGCCTGAGTTACTTGCAACACCGTCCAGCTGGCCCCCTCTTGCTGGTCCTGCCCGTTCACTCCATCCTCCACAGCAGAGAAAATGTGCAGATACACAAACATGTGGTGTCCCTCCTTTGATCAAAGCCTCCAGGTATCCCTTTGCCTTCAGGAGACAGTCCCCTCACAAGTGGGAACGGGACGCTTGCAGAGGTTAAATCAGTGATGGCGAACCTTTTGAGCTCGGCGTGTCAGCATTTTGAAAAACTCTAACTTAACTCTGGTGCCGTGTCACATATAGAAATTTTTTTGATATTTGCAAACATAATAAAACAAAGATTTATATTTTTGATATTTGTTTTATATATTTAAATGCCATTTAACAAAGAAAAATCAACCAAAAAAATGAGTTCGTGTGTCACCTCTGACACACGTGTTATAGGTTCGCCATCACTGGTTTAAATGGTTGTTCAAGCCCTGGCCGAGTGGGGTGTCAGCTGGCACAGGTTCGGTTCCTGGTCAGGGCACGTACCTGGGTTTCAGGTTCCATTTCTAGTCAGGGCGCATATAGGGGACAATAAGTCAATGGTTCCCTCTCACACCGATCTCTCTTTCTCTCTCTCTCAAAGATTTGTTTAAGGTCAAGGAGTAGTAAATGACACAGAACTGGAATCCAGCTTTCCATCTCCACATTCCACCTTCTTACCTGCTGTGCTGCAGTTAAGATGAAAGGGTAAGTGGATGAAAGGGGTGCATGCATGAACACATGCAGTAACAGAAGGACAGGATGGAAGGAAGGATGGATGGAGGATAGAAAGATGCAGCCTCCTATGTTGCAGCCTCCCCTTCCCTCTGGCCTGGCCTTTCCCATCTGGGACATCTGAGAAGGCAGCACACCCTGTGGACTCTTCCACTCCCAGATCTGGGATCCCCTTTCCTCCTGCCAGCCCAGCAAGTCCCCCTTGGGGGTCAGCTTCCACTGAACAGACTACTTTGTCTTCTGGCAGCTTAGGTTTTTCTATGACCTGGGACAAAATTTTGTCTTTTAAAAAAAAATTGATCTCAGAGAGGAAGGAAGAGGAAGAGAGAGATAGAAACATCAATGACAAGAGAGAATCATTGATCAGCTGCCTCCTGCATGCCCCCTACTGTGGATGGAGCCCACAATGGAGACATGTGCCCTGATCGGAATCGAACTATGACCTCCTGGTTCATTAGTTGACACTCAACCTCTCAGCTACCCAGGCCAGGCAAATGTTGTATCTTAATACACACACTTATTATGTATATGCACTTATGTATGCTAGTTGTGTGACTATCTCATTTAATCTTCACAATGTCCTTATAAAGTAGGTACTATTATTTTCTCCATTCTGAAGGTGAGGAATCCAGGTCTCAGAGAGCTTAAGTAATTTGCCCAAAGTCACACAGTTACAAAGTGGTGGATCCAGGATGAGCCATCAGACCCCAGGACTGCACTCCCATGACTGCCAGGCTGCCCTGTCTCCTATTATTGCCAAGTGAATGCTCCTCACACACACATGCACACATACACATGTGTGCACACACACACATGCACACGTGCACACACAGAGCTGAAGAAAGCTATGCGATTATCCTTCATTTCTCCTTCATGCAAGAAAGGTGGGCATTATCCACTGCACTCAGTTTCCTAAATCTGAGGGCTATAGTCCCAATCACCTTACACACCTGAGTGTCTGCATCATCAGGACTGAGGGGCCCTAATGTGACCCCACAGCTCTCCCCTTCATCTGGTCCACAGAGAATGATTAGGCATCAAGACAAAGAAAATCAATTCTGCATGTTGTCAATCAATAAACATGTATCAAGTACCAACCCAGGCTCAGTAACGTGTTGGTTGCATGGGACAGGGGGTTGTAAAGGAGACTAGAGATTAGTTAGGTTTGGTGAGACAGACAACGAGCAGGTAAAATAAATGAACAAAACACAACTTGGTCCTGGAACAGCAAAGTCATTGTGTGTGGTGATGGGATGGGGATGGGTGGAGGGAGGCAGCCAGAGGCTCCAGGGGATGGGGGCTTGGGTTGACCTTGGAAGCACAAGTGGGATTCAGGTCATTTACATTTAAATATTTCCTGATGTCTAATATGTGCTGGGCATTACAGAAGTGCTTTACCTGTGATAGTTCATTATTTATCACCTCAGTCCTGAGGGACAGATGCTATCCTTACATGCTTTACAGATAAGGAAATGAAGGCTCAGAGACATCCAGCAATTAGCTCCAGGACACAGAACAGTGCAGAGCTGTGTTCAAGCACAAGTTCTCTGACTCTAGACTGCAAGACGAAAAGGAAGAGAAGAATGGAACCCACTGAGAAGGCCGGAGTCATCCAGGTGGTTGGGAAAGGGTAGCACCTTTATTATGTGTCCACAAGCCAAGCTCCATGGTGTGTCTTTCTAGACGTCACTAACACACCATTTAATTTTTATTGCAGCACTTGTCCATACCGTCTACTTTCTTGCTTTGATTGCTTGGAATTTGAATTCCAAGAGAGGAAGATGATACCTGGCTTGGTTACAACACACTACTCAGCATCTAGTTCCCTGACTGGCACATAGTAGGTGTCAACAAGTTCATGTGGCATAACAGACCAAGAGCCAGTGGGAGGAGGGTGCTGTGTTGTGAATTCCAGCAAAACACAGCAAATGAAACCGTCAACAAAGTGAAGAGACAACCCACTAAATGAAAGAACATATTTACCAATAATGCATCTGATATGGAATTTCTACCCAAAACTTATAAAGAACTCATACTACTCAAAACCCCCTCAAAAAAAACCCAGAAATTTAATTAAAAATTAATTCAGATAAAGAACCTGAAAAGACATATGAAAGGATGGTCAATGTCACTAATCATCAGAGAAATGCAAATTCAAACAACAATGAGATCTCACCTTACACCTGTCATAATAGTGATTATCAATAAATTAACAAACGGCAAGTGCTGGAAAAAATGTGGAGAAAAGGGAAACCTTGTGCATTGTTGGTAGGAATGAAGACATTGTGGAATACAGTATGGAGGATCCTCAAAAAATTAAAAGTTGAACTGCCTTATGACCCAGTGATTCCACTTCTGGGCATATATACAAAGAAACCTAACACACTAATTTGAAATAATGTATGCACTCCTAAATTCATTGCATCCTTATTTACAACTAGAGGCCCAGTGCCCAAAATTCATGCACTTAGGCCCACTCCTAAGCCATCAGTCAGACATTCTTAGTGCTGCTGCAGAGGCGGGAGAGGCTCCTACCATTGCCACTGTGCTGGCCAGCCATGAGCCTGGCTTCTGGCTGAGCAGTGCTCCCCCTGTGGGAGCACACTGACCACCAGATGGCAGCTCCTGTGTTGAGCATCTGCCCCCTGGTGGTCAGTGTGCATCATAGCGACTGGTTGTTCTGCCATTCAGTCAATTTGCATATTAGCCTTTTATTATATAGGATAGCCAAAATATGGAAGCAACCCAAATGTCCATCAATAGATGATTGGATAATGAAGATGTGGAACATATTTATAATGGAATATTATCCTAAAAAGAATGACATTTTACCATTTGTGACAGTATGAATGGACATAGAGGGTATTATGGTAAGTGAAATAAATCAGTGAGAAAGACAAATAGCACATGATTTTACTTACATGTGGAATCTAAAGAACAATATAAACAAGCAAACAAAAATTAAATGAACCCATAGATACAGAGAACAGGCTACCAGAGGGGAAGGGTATTGGGGGACTGTGTGAAAAGATTGAGAAATACAGATTGGCAGTTACAAAACAGTAACGGGGATGTAAAATAGACCACAGGGAATACTATATAATAAAAGGGTAATATGCAAATTGACCCTAACGGCAGAACGACCAGTCGCTATTACACTCACTGACCACCAGGGGGCAGATGCTCAACACAGGAGCTGCCCCCTGGTGGCCAGTGTGCTCCCATTGGCCAGCACAGTGGCGATGGTGGGAGCCTCTCCCTCCTCTGTGGCAGCACTAAGGCTGTCCAACTAACGGCTTAGGCCCAAGCCCTAATTTGTTAGTTGGACATCCCCTGAGGACTCCCGGGCTGCCAGAGGGATGTCTGATTGACAACTTAGGCCAGCTCTACTTGGGAGCAGGCCTAAGCCATCAGTCAGACATCCCCTGAGGGATCCCGGACTGTGAGAGGGCGCAGGCCAGGCTGAGGA